>NC_058132.1:183577733-183665373 GCF_016433145.1 Gracilinanus agilis | reverse complement strand
CTCTCTCTCTCTCTCTCTCTCTCTCTCTCTCTCTCTCTATATATATATATATATATATATACATACATGTATGTATATACACATATATGTATACACATATGTATGTATATGTATGTATGCATTTCCTTTTCTAGTTTATACACTCTTTGAGGGCAGGAAGCCTTTCTTGCTTATCTTTGTATCTCTCCTAGAGCCTAGTACAATGCAATTAATAAGCTTTGAAAGGAAGAGTGAATGAATAGCAACAACTTTTTAAACTGGTTAGCCCCAAAATGATCTAGTTTAGTGACACTGTAGTTCAATGGGAAAATAAGCTTGACTCACATGAACAACTTTGCATTTTTACATATCTGGGCAGTAACTGGCTTAGTGGATAGAGTGCTAGGCCTGGAGTCAGTCAAACTGGCTTCAGACACTTACTAGCTGTTTGATCCTGAGCAAATCATTTAACCCTGTTTGCCTCAAGTTTTTATCTGTAAAATGAGCTGGAGAAGAAAATGGCACTCTAGTAACTTTGCCAAGAAAACACCAAATGAGGCCACAAAAAGTTATATACAACTGAACAACAAATTTGTACATATATAAACATAGTATATTATGTATGTAATGATCACACACACACACATATATATGTATATGTGTATACATATATATATATGTACACATATATATATATATACAATCATATACTATATAGACTTACCTAGAATGGTTTAAATGACTTTGCTGTCTGATTTGGGCTTCATAATTCTAGGTACAGTGATGTAGCAAAGTCTGCCTTGATTCAAAATTTAAGTTGCTTCTTATCATTTCTAAATCCCTAGAGAATAAGTGGTGGTGATCTTTGCGTACAGGTAGAGTCAAACCAGTGTATCCTCTATTTAAATTGAGAGGGATAGTGCCCTTGGATTCAACAAAACAACAGAACATTAGATCTAGAAGGGACTTTCTAGGCCATTTACTCTAAATCAGTGGTTCCCAAACTTTTTTGGCCAACAGCCACCTTTCCAGAAAAAAATATTACTCAGTGCCCCATGTTACATACTATCACCGCCCCCTTGCAGTTATTCACCACCCCCAAATGCACCTGTGGCCATCACCACTTCCCTGGATCACTGAAGCACCCACCAGGAGGTGGTGGCGCCCACTTTGGGAATCACTGCTCTAAATACCAAATTTTGCAAATGAGAACATCAAATCTTTAAGAAGGGTTTGCCTAAAACCAAACAAGCTTGTAATGACAGAGCTGATATTCAAATCCAGGGTAAGAGACTTAAGTCCCAAAGGTCTTTCTGCTACAGCACATTGATAGTACCATTGAAAATTAAATTAGAGACGAAGCATGGCATAGTAGTTAAAGATCTGGACTGGAAATCAGACAGAATTAAAGCCAAAATCTTTCCCTGAGGTCACAGGCAACTATGAGACTTAGGCCATTCGGGCTACTTATCTGTGTGCCAGACAACTCTCTAGGACTATATGGCTGATCAGCATTACCAATAAGAAGTTTCCTTTGCCAATGAAATTATGAGTCTGAGGAAGGAAGGAAGGAAGCAAGGAAGTAAGTTAGAGGCAGGTTTTTATAAATTTGTTGTTCACATATATTTTTATGACTCAGCCTTCTTTAAAGCATCACACAAATTTCATATACCTTGGGTTCTTTTGCTTTTCAAATATCGAATCTATATTGGGGTCCCCTTCTTGAACTTCAAGGGCTAATATTCTTAACACCTACACATATGAAATCATTAAGTAACAAGGCATTCCTGTCACTTTGTGGTACAATGGAAAGAATGTTATATTTGCATTTTCATTTAAGTCAAAGCACCTGGGTTTGAATGTTGACTTGTGATCCATCCTTATATGATTTTGAGTAGGTCATTTCCCAGTTTTCTCATCTGTAAAATGAGGGGATTGGATCGAGAGGTCTATAATCCCTGGCAGCTCAAAATTACTGGTCCTGCTGCAGCTGTTATTCTGCTAAAATAAATGCTATGGGGGTAGGGGAGGGAAGTGTGAAGAAACAATCATTCATTAAATGCCGACACTGTGACAGGCACTATATAGAGCACTTTACAATTATTGTCTTATTTGATCCTCACTTCTCTGTGAGGTAGATGCTGTTATTTCCCCCATGTTATGGTTGAGGAAATTTAAGTAGACAGATTTTAGTGTCTTGCCCAATATCTAAAGCTCAGGTCTTCCTGATTCCTGACCGAGTACTTTATCCACCCAGCTGCCTTTAAAGGAGTTCAGAAACTAAATTTTAAATTCTATTAACTTTTCTATCTCTTGTTTTCTACCAAGGTCCCTTGCTGTACCTTCACCACTTTTCTATTACTCCCCAGATTCTTCCTGATTTGCTTTGTTCTCCCCTAGCCATCTATCCCAAGACTTTATTGACACTAGACAGAAAGAAACTGAATTCTTTCAGGAATTTGTATAGTGAATGTTACTTTAATCCTTCAGTGATTCATGTCACTGTGGAAACTTCCTCTACTAAGATTAGAATTCTTTTATACCCTCTATTAGCAGCTAAGTGGTGCAGTAGCTAAAGAACCAGACCCTCATCTTCCTGAGTTCAAATCTGGCCTCCAACACTAGCTGTGTGACCTTGTGTAAGTGACTTAACTGTTTGCCTCCATTTCTTCATCTGTATAATGAACCAGAGAAGGCAATGACAAACCACTCTACATCTTGGCCAAGAGAATTCCAAATGGTGTCACGAAGAGCTAGGCAGGATTGAACAACAGCATGACTTAGTAGATAGTTTTATTTTTGTTTTATTGATTAATTATGAAAATTTTTCCATGGTTACCTGATTCACATTCTTCCCCCTCTTCCTCCCACCCTCCACCCCTCCAGTAGCCAATGCGCAATTCCACTGGGTTTTACAAGTGTCAGTGATTGAGACCTATTTCCACATTGTTGATATTTGCACTAGGGAGATTGTTTAGAGTCTACATCCCCAATCATATCCCCATCGACCCATGAGATCAAGCAGTTGTTGTTCTTCTGTGTTTAGTAGATAGTTTTAAAGAGTTGCTGTAGTCGAAGAATTCATGTTCAGCTTTATAATGATGAGATCTTGAGAATGTAGTTGCACTGTTATTGAGACAATAGATTTTTGTCTTTAGGCCTTTTTCTGTTTCCATCTTGGTAAGATTTGTTGGAGTTTTCCCGCCAGATTTCAAAAGGTCAAGATCACCTCCATTCCATGATGCAGAGTAAATAGTTCATTATAATTAATGGAAAATATATACACTGAGTGTGACTTTCCAGAGCTTGGGATTATGTAAAGTGGGAAAGCTTTTTATGGATCAAGGGAAGAAATATTCATCCCACTTGTGTATTCATAGAAAGAGATTCTTATGGGGTAATCTGAATGAATAGGGTGAAAGGAAAATATGTAAAGAATTTTTAAATGACTTTTGAATATTACTCTTAATTGAGAAATCAAATAAATAGCTAATATTTATTAAAAACGATTGTGTATAATCATTTAAAAGCAACCCGGCTACCACCTTCACCCTCATTAAGAATACTGGCTTATTATCAAAGAAGTTGTAGTTCAGGTATGGATTAGACTAGTATGCTTCTGCAGTCCCTGCCAACTCTTATATGTTGTGATGCTGAGATAATATTTGCACTCTTTGCCTTGTTGCCATGAGGATTAATTAAGATAATGTGTACAAGCAAACCTTATAAATTGTAGAGTGCTTAGGGAAATAGAAAATATTTTCATCTGCTATTGTTATTAATTGCTCAGTGAAAGGTACAAACAATAATTACTTTAGATATTTAGAAGGTAGAAAGACTACTTAAACTAGGGTGGTCAGAGATGTTTTCACGACTGAATGGTTATTCATTTGATTGATGAATGAGCATTTACATCCCAAGTAGTCATCATGTACCAGGATTTTGCTAATGAAGTTAGTAATGGTAGTGTAATATCTACTATGAAATCAACTCAGAAATCCTTTGCAGGGCCATTGTGTATTTTCATGGTTGTCTGAGAAGTTATTTATGTAGAAAGATACTAACACAAGTTCACTGGGCCGCAGAAAAATAGCAACCTTATTGATGATCTTGCAAAAATGCTGACATGATTTTTCTGCCCAATTAAAGTGGAAGAGTATTTGGGGAAGGTCAGAAATCATGCAATATAGTATAATCATCCACCCTGACAGCTGGTGAAATGGCCTCTGATTAGAGGTTCAACAACCAGCTTTCTGAATGAAAACACACACACACACACACACCCCTTTTAAGTTTAATCTTCCTTATTATTTTCTCCTTTAATCTCTTAAGTCTAAACAATCAAGAGAACAATAAACCAACTTGATTTGTAAACATTTGCAAATTTCTGAGATTTAAATCCTCAAAACAAAAATTTAACAATTGTGGCTCCAGAACACCTCTTATCTAATCCAGAAATGGGTTGGCTAAATGTCTCTTGGATACAACTGCCAAAATTTTGCATTTGTGCTTTTTCCTAATGGATGCACTAAAATAATTAAACTTTCATTTAACAAGCATTTGTTGAACCCCTACGATGTATAACGTTACTCTCAGAGTAAAAAGCAAAGTGAAAAACTATGCCTGTTCTAAAGGAACTTAGATTCCTATATGTGAAGTGATCAGTGTATTGAGACAATCTCAAGAGAGAAAGATTAACAACTAGAGTGATAAGAAAATATTTACCCAACAATATGTCACATGAATTTAGCCTTTAAGGAAGGTTTCAAGAGGCAGAGGTGATGAGGTTGTACATGATAGGTGTGAGGGAATAGCCTGTTCAAAGGAAGAAAGGAAAGAGAAGTAATGCCAAATTTAGGGGGAAATTTCCAAATTGGACTTTGATTGTAATGTAGAGAGGGTGAAAGAAATCAGTGTGCAAAATGTTGGTAAAATAGACTGGGGTCAGAATATGAAAAGTTTTAAATACCAAACAGAGGAGTGTTGGTTTTATTTGTTTATTTAATTCTTGGTGGGGAGGGATCATTGTTTTTGTTTTCTTTTGCTTATCTTAATGGTAAAAGAGAGTCACTGAAGATTCTTTAGCAGTAGAGTGACAGATTTTTAGGGCCCTCATGGTTGCCTTGTGAAAGATGAATTGGAAAGGGGAAAGATTGGAACCTGGGAAAACAAGGAGGAAATTATTGAAAGAATCCATATAAAAGATAATAAAGGCCTGAAATGAACATGTAAGTGGAGAGAAAGGGACAAATGTGAAAGATGTTGTGGTGCACAAAATTAATAAGACTTCCTAATTGATTGGTTGTAGGGGTAAGGAAGAAGAAAGAATAAAAAGGATAACTTTGAGATTGCAAACCTGGGTAACTGAAAGAATGGTTGTAATATCAACAGAAATCAGGAATTGTAGAGGAGGGATGATCATCATTACAGATATTTATATAACACTTTACAGTTTGAAAATTACTTTTCAGACTGTTTCAATGATTATGTGAATTTAAGGTCCTAGAGAACATTTTTTTTTATCAAAATCTGACACAAGTAATAAGACATAAATAAATAGACATGATACAAATTGTGGTAAGCATATTAGTAAGAGAAATACAAGGTACACAGATATCAGATACACTATTCCAGCTCTAAAAGGTCTTTGGAGACATAAAATGCATTCATTAGGTACTAAATTACTTATAATGAATTTTCCTATTATGGAAGGAAATGTAAAGAAGATGTCAGTATGATTCATTTTTACTCTGCTTTTAGTTATTTAAGAACCAGTCTCATATTCTTTTTGACCAGGTAAAACATTCCATATACAATATCATTTTTCAAAGTGCCCCATCTCTAAAATATGCTAATCAGACTTTTCCCATTACATAAAATCAGTCTTCTTATCGGCTTATTTGTATGATCGTATAGATAGATAAAGAAATAGATATAAAATCAACTGTTTCTCTTTCTTCCCTTCCTAATCAAAATAAGGGAAGGGAAACATTGCCTACTGTTAGATTCTTATGAATCTAGTATTTTGGGGACATACTCCCCAGTGAAACAAAAAAACAAAAGTACTTAGAATAATTTACCTCTTTATCTTTCAATCATCTATTTATTAAAAATAAATGAGTTGTTTAACAGCTATTATTTAACCTAAAGTAATTTTCAGCCCAGAGAACTGTAAAGTGATTACCTTCCAAAATTTTTATCTCAGAATTTACTATATATCTGGAGAAATTTAATGAAACATCAACAGACAATGTTAGGTCAAATTGAAGGACAGGAATTTCTGGCACATTACCCCAAACCCAATAAGCAACCTACTTGCATCCTCATTCTCTGCCTAAATCTTAGTAGAAGCATAATTATTGTTTTCTTGTATTTGTAAGGGAATATCTGCTGGTGAATTACAAAAAAAAAAATGCCTGATGACCTTTGCTCTAGAGTTTCTGGTCATAGAGCCATAAACTTGTTTTTCTAGAAGAAATTTGATTATGAGTTCTATCAAAATTCAACTCCCATTAGCAGTTGTCATGCCAGGTGTTGGATGAGAATCCCTTAAATGAAATAAAGTACATCCCACTTAGAAACACAAAAATCATTTGGCTCATTGCTTCCAAGCATCAGTACCTTGGGAAACATCAGGAAGAAGAATGTTGAATAAGCTTACAAGCAGATTTTAACCCATCTGTGTTGATGATGGCCTAATTTTCATCTTTCCCAATTCCCTTGAAGAGTTACACATGATGAGAACCTGATCTGGTAACTTTTTTCAACTAGTAGTTAATTTGTAGAAAATTTTTCTAATTAAATAAAACAGAATAAGCACTCACTTGAGAGTCTAGGCTCTGGTAAGACTGACTGAGCATTCTAGGATGGACTACTTGCCTCATTTTTTATCATACGCTTTCTCTTAATTTCCTTTTGTTTCCCTCCATTTTTTCCCTTTAAGTACATATCAGAGAATGTTCCTTTGCAGCAGACAATTTCCTGCATTCCAGGAAGACTTTGCTATATTTCTATTAGCATATGTACCACTTTTATTTTATTTATTAAATGTTACTCTCCCATTTGTCTCATAGCACTTTCTAATTGTCCTGTAAACATATTCTATAGTGCATTATAGTTATTGCATACTTATTATTATTGTACATTCATTATTATTACATATGCACACGTGTAGGTAAGTAAGTACTTTATCTCCTTAGCTAGGTTATTAGCTCATTAAGGATAAGACTTATGCTTTAATTATCTTTTTATTTTCTTCAGTATTTCTGTTGTCATACTCAACTGAGCCAATGTATGGCCAGCACATCATAGGTCCTCAATAGATGTTGAATGATTGATAGACCTGGTCTATACACTTACTGATTGGCATTATTGCACTTTCCTCTGGAGGAAAGTGCTAAGATTGTTCCAGTGTGTATGAATAACTATAAAATATACTTTCCAATGAATAGAATAAGGAAATGGCCACTGTTATAACCTAGTGTGTTCAGTGGCAGGAATTAGGCAGATATGTGGAATGAAGATCCATAGGACCCAGTCATTCAGACAACTTCATATATGTCTGATTGGAGCCACCCAAGGCTATTACATCATAACTCCCCCATTAATATAACACCTGCTTTGTTCTTTTCTCTATTAGCCATTTTATTTTTAGAATGATAGGCATGGAATGACAACATTGAAGGTAAGGAGCTCCATAAAGAAAATAATGGAATTCTTTGGCAATAACTACCTAATTCAAAAATTCTTCTAAACTCTCTTTAAAGAGACATTTCAGACCAACACTTCCCTCCTCCTCCAACTATGTAAACAAATCCAATAAGCATTAACTTCATTGTTGACACTGAATTGAATTTGGTAGAACTAAATTAGTTTTTGGTCCCTTTCTCCAATAACTGAAAAAAAATACATTTTTCCTAGCTCACTTCCAAATATCTTTCAGTTGTGATGATTATGATTTCTTCTTTTACCCTTTAAGAGCTCTTTTCTCCCCACCTTTCTGTCCCTCCAATCCCATTTCTTTTATATAATAAAACAAAAATTCCCAAGGAAATTATAAGCATTCTATCTCATAATATTTTGTTTCAGTTTCAACATCTTTCTACTGGTTGGTTAAACTTAATGGCATGTTTTTATTATTATTATTATCACTCTTATTAATATTATTATTTGCATTAGGATCCCACAGCAGAGATTTGTGGAAATAACTTTTTTCATTTACTTAGAAATTGAATTTAGTTAGTTAGCTTTTTTTTTTATCACACACTGATATAGCTATTTTAGATCCCAGAGACAGAACCTAAGATTGATAAACAGGCATTATGTTAAGCAAAATGTTTTATTCAACTTAAATTTTTAAAATGTAGTTATAGCTGATATTTTAATCATAGTTTCTTCTGTATGAAATGCTTTAAATATATTATCTCATTTGTATGTTAAGTAAAACGGGCATCATCTCCTTTTTCAGATGAGGAGACCAAGACTTAAAAAGAATAAGGGCCTTTCTAAATGTCAAAGGTGTGATATAAAATCAAGTCACTCAAAGTTCTTTGCCCTACAACATGTTGCTCCTTCTCTTTTTTTTTAACCATTAACTTCTGTGTATTGTCTCATAGGTGGAAGATTGGTAAGGGTGGGCAATGGGGGTCAAGTGACTTGCCCAGGGTCACACAGCTGGGAAGTGTCTGAGGCCAGATTTGAACCTAGGACCTCCCATCTCTAGGCCTGACTCTCAATCCACTGAGCTACCCAGCTGCCCCCTGCTCCTTCTCTTTTAAGACAAATTGCATCTCTGTCAGATGCAATTTTTCAGAATGTTAACCTTAAAAGTCAGTAACTATTTATGGATACGATAAGAATTTATGAATAATTGAGAGATATAAAGCATTGTGAAATATAAAATAGATAATATTGAATACATTAAATTGAAAAATTTTTGTACAAATAAAACCAATGTAGCCAAGATTAGAAGGAAAGCAATGAGTTGGGGTAGGTTAGAATTTACAGACAGTTTCTCAAATAGATGTCATATCTAAAATATGCAAAGAACTTTCTCCAATTGATAAATAACCAAAATATATGAAGAAACAGTTTTTGATTGAAAAAAATCAAAGCTATAGAAAATACATTTAAAAATAGTCATTGATTAGAGAAATGTAAGTCAAAACCATTTTGGGTTATCATTTCACTCCTGTCAGATTGTCTAAAATGATAAAAGGGCAAAATGACAAATGTTGGAGGCAATGTGAAAAATAGGGACTATTATTGATGGATCTGTGAACTAATCCAAACATTTTAGAGAACAATCTGAAATTGTATTAAAAATTTATAAAACTGTGTATACCTTCTCATGCAGTAATACCATTATTAGGTTTATTTCCTAAGGAAGGAAAATTTCCTAAAAGGAATTAAAACTATATTTTACAAAATATTTTAGCAGCTCTTTCTGTGGTAGCAAAGAACTCAAAACTGAAGGGATGCCCATCAATTGGGGAATGATTGAACAAGTTACAGTATATGACTGTAATGGGATACTATTGCACCATAAGAAATGACAGATAGGATGATCACCAAAAAATACCCAAAAAGACTTATATGAAATGATGCAAACTAAAGTAAGCAGGACCAGGAGAACATTGTACAACAATAATGTATGTAACAATAACGAAAGATGATCAACTGTGAATGACTTGACTATTTTCAACAAAGCAAGCACCCAGGATAATTCCAAAGGACCCATAATGAAAAATTATTTCCACTGCCATAGTAGGAACAGAGTCTGAATGCATGTTGAAACATATCATTCTTCACTTAATTTCTTCCATGAATTTTTCTCTAGTGTAAGCGTTATGTGTCTTGTTGCACATCATAAACAGAGAAACATGTTTTATATGATAAAGTATGTATAGCCTATATCATATTACCTGCCTTCTTGGTGTAGGGGAGGGGTAAGAGGAAGGAAAAAAGAATGAGACATATATATTTGGACACAGCTAATTTGAGAATTTGTTTCTCTTAGATAAGCATATTTATGATATATTTGTAACAAATCTTATATATTATATTGTTGTTATGTTACATATGTTTAAATGTAAAAAAATAAAAGACGTATTAAAAGATAAAAAAGAATCAGTAACCATGTCTTATACTTCTGGATCTCTCCCTACACCTTGTGCTATGATGAGCAAATTGAATGATAGCATATTAAAGTGCAATGCAAGGATCCTGGACAACTTCAAGGAACTCATGAGGGAAAAGACTATCCATTGCCTTAGAAGGAACTGTTGGAGTCTAAATGCAGATTGAAGCACACCATTTTTCACTTCATTTCCTTAATGATTTTTTTCTAATATGAGCAATATGTGTCTTCTTTCACAACATAACAAACATGGAAATATATATTACATGATAGCATATATATATATATGTATACATATATATATATATATATAAAACGTATGTTGTCTTAGAGGGGGAAGGAAGGGAGAGAGATAGAAAAATGATTTCAAAATATCAGAAAATTTTTATTAAAAATTGGATCTGCATGTAATCTAGAAAAATATAACAACAAAGTTTTTAAAAATTCACAGAGATGATACATGAAGAGACATAATAGACCAACTGCAAATAAGTAAGAGAATCTAGAACATGGGTTGAATGTAGGGGAGTAAAGTGGAAGGTTAGGAAGGTAAGAATGAGTCAAGAAATTAAAATGCCAAACACATAACTATATTTTTGAACCTGAAGGTAATAGGAAGGCAATGGACTACACTGAGCAGAAGATGAGAGAGTAATGACATGATAAAACCCACAGTTTAGAAAAATCAGCTTGGTACCTAAGTGGAGGATAGATTGGCGTGGAAAGAGATTTGGTCTGGGGTATCAGTTAGGAAGCTATTGTTCTTATCTAGGTGAACGGTGAAGAGGAACTAAACTAAGTTTATAGCTATATAAGTAGGAAAAATGAATACAAAGAAATTCTGTAAAGGTAGAAACAATATTTGACAATGGATTGGATTATGTGGTGAGTGAGAGTGAGGACTTCAAAATGACACAGCGTTAAAGAGCCAGAGTAAGTGAGAGAATGGTGGTTCTTTTGATAATAATTTGGAAGATCAGAAGCAGAAAGAGCTTGAGAAAAATATTTTCTGTTTTGGACATGCTTGTTGTGAGATGGTGAGATGCTTATAAGACATTCAGTTTGAATGTGTAAGATGTAGTTGAGGTTTATGACTACAGTTTAGTAGAGAGACGAGGGCTTAATTTATTTATCTGGTATCATCAGTTTAGAGGTGATTACCAAACTCAGGGGAACCAAGTGGTAGTGGAAAGAGTGAAATAGTAAGTGCTTAATAATTCATTGATTGCAAGAAGTTGGCCCAGGTCAGAGCCTTGAGGGATACCCATGAATAAAGGGTAAGACATGGATAAAAAAACCAGAAAAGGAAACTGAAAAGGAACCATAAAACAGATTGTGCAGAAAGAGAAGGTGATCATCAAGGTCACCCAATAGAGAGGTAAATGGGGAGTAATTGACTGAGAAAAGAGTATTAGAGTTAGCAATTAGGAGATTACTGATAACTAGAGAAAGAAATTTCAATTGAATGGTGAGCTCAGAAGTCAGAGTTTAAAAGAGTGAGAGGAGAAATGGAAGAATTGGTTGTAGACTGCTTTCTCAAGTTGTTTACTGAGAAAGAGAAGTCATTCGTGTGTGTGTGTGTGTGTGTGTGTGTGTGTGTGTTTGTATTTTGAGCTTTTCCCACAAGTTGGGGATTATTTTTTAAAAGTCCAATATGTTGTCAGTTCTCTTGATCTATTCATAGGCTGGCCAAACCTTGAAGCAATGCCCTTTGGTCACTGAGTAGCAAACAGGTGGACCACTGTGTTGTTCCTCTCCCTTCAACCCACAGCTCTGCTACATTACAGTAAAGTGTGTAGGGTCATTAAATGAAGCCATAGACAAAATTTTTAATGGCTTCTATTGCTGCCTGGTGGTTTTCCTTTGTATCTAAGGTGTCATAGTTAAAATTATGATCTTTGCAGAGGGAAAGATAATAGGATACTTTTTCATTTCATTTCTTCTTAGACAATGGCTTCTCTAGGGATAGGATACTTTAAAGGATTGTTTGAAATTGAGTTTGCTTTTACGTGATAAAATTTAGGCTTTTTCATTTCTAGTTTGTCACTAGAAGCTTTTTGCTAGATGTCTAATATTTCCTGGTAAATAAATCAACAATATGAATTTTGAATCTTACCACATCAACATAATGAACTTCCTTTATTTATATCATCATCTCTTCAATGAATACCTAGCATATAGCTAGCTATTGGATGGAGGAGGAACAAAAGAGAGGAAGGAATGTAGGAGTTAAAAAGTATGAATTTTTCTCTTACTTTAGTTGCAATCTCATGGAGAAGTTGATATGCTATTATCTTTCTTCTTTATTTAGTATTACTCTCCTGCTAAGAAGAGCAGAGAGTTATATATCCAATGTAAACAGTGTTATTCGAGAGTTCAAGTGGATTGTGAATAGCAGAGACTCTAAAATTGCCTTTATAGAAGGAAGAACCTCATTTAGTTATTCTGTGTATATGTGACTTTGGGGAATTGTCAGATTTTGTTTTTCCAGTAAAATAAAGCTCAAGGGCTAGATAAATTTGGGGACTTGTGAAAGGATACATGTGTCATTTGACCTCTAGTGTGGTTCATTTCCAGCATGGATCTATAGTAAACATCACCTTTTGCCAGTGGTCTATTAAGAAAGAATTGCAGGTCTTAACCTCAGTGCACAGCATGAAGCCACAACATAAAAATCAAAATGCCATTTCATGTGGCATGTAAGTTAATAGCTTTTAAGAAAGAATCAGTAAAAGATCATTAATGAAGAGAAAAAGTGTTACCCTCTTCATTCTTGTGATCACCAGAATGGCTCTCAGTAGGTATCAGTGACCTCCTAATCGCCAAACCCAATTTTGCTCTATCCTTCTTTTCCTTTCCTTCTATTTGTTACTGCTGACACCATTTCTCTTAACTTTCATGACAGCATACTGTCTGGGCTTTCTTGTGTTCTCTGTGCTCCACTCCTTGTATGCTTTCTTCACTTGCTACTCTCCTTCTTCTTGTCCCCCAGTGGTTAATTATTCCCAGTGAAGTAAGGAACATGTGCAAACTAATTTACTGTTATTTATGTTAACTAATGCAAGAGAAACTCTAATGCCATGCCTTTCAATACTAGTAATCAAGCTTTATTAATCAAATACATGGAAACTAGTTTTTTATTATTAGTTACACATGCAAATCTTGATTCCACTGGAAGCAAAAGATCCATATGAATTCTTACAAGATTCTATTAAATGTGTCTCATATAAGTACAGAGTTGCTTCTCTGTCCAGTTCATGTTTCCCCCTCCAAAGTGGTTGACTAGAAAGTTGGCAAATTTTAATCACCATTGCCCTGAAGTGGACATTGGAGAATGTCTCATTCTCAAATGTGGAGAACAAAGGAGTTTGCCTCAGTTGTGACCCAAAGTCAAGTGAAGACTAGTAGTATCTAGTGAGTATCTTATAGTTCTAGCTATGAGTTTTAGCCAGTTACACCCAAATTCTGATTGGTAATTAGTGACCCAAGTTTCTACCAATTAATTTCCTTGATGCCTGACAGCATAAACCAATGATGATATTGTTTAACTAAGTTTTCCCATTGATGGTCTGACTTTTCAGTTTTCATGTGTTTACCAGATGTTTATGGATACACATGTTGACTACTATCCTATATCACATTTGTTTATTTTAATATTTAAAAATTATGAAAAATAAACATCAAAATATTTCATCACAAATGATAGCCTAATACAAAATGGAATCAGTTGTGTCAAAACAACAAATAGCCTCCAGCTCCCTGTAGTCAGTTCTCAAAACCCATTAAATTCATTAAAATAACCTTCATAACTAGTCCTTTGGTCCCTCTTTACATTGCCCCCACACTTAGGCCATCAAAACTTTGTTCTTTGATATATATGAAACACGTATGATTCATCTTGAACATAGCTGCCAAAGGAGCCTTCCCCAATTATTGCTTTCATTATATTACATTTCTAATCAGGAGCCATCAAGTGGATCCCTAGTTTTTACCACACCAAATTCTAATCTTGTATCTGTCTTTAAAAGTCCTTCATAGGAGGCAGCTGGGTAGCTCAGTGGATTGAGAGCCAGGCCTAGAGACGGGAGGTCCTAGGTTCAAATCCGGCCTCAGACACTTCCCAGCTGTGTGACCCTGGGCAAGTCACTTGACCCCCATTGCCCACCCTTACCACTCTTCCACCTAGGAGCCAATACACAGAAGTTAAGGGTTTAAAATAAAAAAAAAATAAATAAAAGTCCTTCATCATGAAACTTCCTTCCCCTATTCCAGCTAGAGAGTAACTGTGTTGTAGTAAATGGCCAGTAAACTGTAAGCATCAGAAGAATTGAATTCTCAACCTAACTTTGGCACTAACTTAACTTGAATCTTAGACCTATATTTTTTCATCTATGCAATTACAATCTTATATTAGATCATTAAGGAACTTCAGAAATTATCTTATCATTTAGAACTCCATGATTTTATCACTCCCAATCCCATAAGGATCTTCTTCTGCTATAGTAAGTACAGTCTCATCCTAATTCCATAAATACCTAACGAATACCTTGTTTTCATCTCTGTACCTTTTTCCTTGTTATTCTTCTTGCCATCTTTCCCTTGCTACCTGCCCAGATCTAATTTTATGTTGAAGCAAACATTATTGGGTACAGAACTGAAGTGAGTTTAATGCACATAGTAGGTACTTCCAATCTACTTAATTACAATAGCCTTAATTCCTTTAGCACTTTTGTATTACCTTTTAGTATTTTTTTAGCACTACCTTTTTGTGTGCTTTTTTTTGAGTACCATATGTCCAAATTTGTCCAAATTTCTTCCCTTTATTAGATGATAATCTTTGTGTTTAGGAATAGAACTTCATTGTTCAAATCCTATCTCTGCCGCTTATTCTTTTTCCCTGGATTAAGTTGCTTAATCTCTCTTAACCTAGGTTTTCTCATCTTAAAAAATGAGAATAATAATACCTCAAGTGCTTCTCTGTAAGTAAAATGAGGTTCAGATGAAATAAGGTGTATAAATACTCTGTAACTGGAGACAAAGCCAAGAGAGTAGAGAAGGTACACAGACCCAGCTGATCTCTACCAAATTACACTCCAAATAACTTTGATATAATACCTTAAAAAATTCTGATTGGTAGAACCCATAAAAAGATGGAGTGAAACAAATTTTTTAGGTCTGGATATCTTAGAACATCAGAAGATGGGGGGGCTATCACACCAGGATGGGAGTGGAGTGCAGAGAAGCATGTCAAAGCAGACCCTACCGCCACAAACCATTATAGATATTGGAGGTGGCTGAAGTAATGACAACAGCTTCTATGATTCTGAGTGAGAAATGATAAGGGAGTCAGACAGCTAGTCAGACAGAGATTATAGGGATCCCTTTTCTAGCTGTGGGTGAAGGATTCCGTTGCATTATCCATATGTAGATGCAGGTTGGAGTCCCAGGTCACAGTTTGAAAATGAAGAGGAGTGCTAATAAATACCCACTCTTGTGTCCATAGGGGAGAAAGGGGCCTTGAGCACAGTTCCAGGGTGGAAAAGAGACTTTATAATCACTGACAGATCAGAGCACAGGTCAGGAGAGAATTAAACACACCTCTTCTTAGGTCAACTCATCTTAGAAGAACTGAAAACTTATAGATTCTCAGAGCTAATCAAATCATAAGATATTCAACAAGATTAGCCATTATTAGGGCAATTGGAAGGATTATATATAGAAGGCAAAAGTGTGAATTGAATATGGTGGAATAATATTTAAAAAACAAAGTTAAGGAGCAGGAGCAAGAAAGAGTAATGCATTGGGAGAGGGGGGAGGAGGGAAAAGTAGAATGGAGTAATTCATCTCACATAAAAGAGGCATGAAAGAGCTTTTACAGTGGAGGGGAAAGTGGGGGAAGTGTGGAGAAGATCTCTTGAACTTTACTTTCATTGGAATTTACGCAAAGAGGGAAGAATACACATAGTCAACTGGGTATAAAATTGTCTTACTCTACAGGAAAGTAGGATGTGAAAGGGTTAAGAACTTGGTGGCCTGAAAGTAGAGAGTGTTAATTGGGAGAGGCTATGGTAAGAAGCAAAACACTTTTGAGCAGGGGTCAGCAATGTATGGCTCTTGAGCCATATCTGGCTCTTTTGAGGGCCAGATATGGCTCTTTCTGCAGAAGCCATAAAGTCAATTTTTTTTCAGGCGCTGTTACAGGAGCACACACTGTGAGCACTGTATGACTCACGAAATCACATTTTAAAAAATGTGGCGTTTATGGCTCTCATGGCCAAAAAGGTTGCCTACCCCTGCTTTTGAGGATAGACAAAAAGAAAAGAGAGAAAATAGGATAAACAGAGGAGGAAAAGGGATGGAGGGTAATACATAGTAATTATAAAAGTGAAAAAAATTATCAGAACTCTAATCATTTCTTGGATGCATAGAAAAATGAGTCAATGTATAAAAAGGCATTCCCCAGTTAATAAATAGTCAAAGGATATGATAAGTTCTCAGACAAAATAATGAAAACTATAACCATGTGAAAAAATTCTCTAAAACACTAATAGAGGAATGCAAGTTAAAACAACTCTGAGGTACCACCCCACACCTATCATATTATCTATTGTAAGAAAAAAAGGAAAACGAAAAGAATTGGAGGGGATGTAGGAAAATGGAGACACTGATGCACTATTAGGGGAATTCCAAACTGATTCAACCAGTTCTGAAGAGCAATTTGGATATATGCCCAAAGGAGTATAAAACAATATATTGCCTTTGACCCAGCAATGCTTTACTAGGCCTGTATCCCAAAGGCATAAAAGGATGCAATGAGGATAATTTGAGGAATGGTGTGTGGTACAAGGGGATTTTGAAGGGAGGTTGTCAGGGACTTGCTAGATAAGTAATATGGGTTGCAAGTAGGCTGGAATAGGGAGATTCAGGATATAATATGGGCTGAAGTCAGGGAGTATAGCACTAAAGGTAACAAAGATTTTCATGGAGAGGATGAATTAATCTAAACTGGCAAAGACAGCAGGGCTTATAGACTAGGACTTAGACTAAAGACAAACTGAGGGAAATAGACTGAACTGAAATTAACTACAGGCTTTAGTTAATTTCACCGGAAGGGATTTGTTTTGTAGTTACACCTTCCTTCAAGATGGATACCCTGGCTTCCCTTCAAGCCCAGAGTATGTTGGTTCTTTCCCTCTTCTTCCCTCTCTTACTAATTAACTGACAAAGTAACTAATAGGTCTGTTGAAACACAAAAGGGTTTATTGTCTTTAAGGTTGATTTGTCAGGAAAAGTGGATTGAGGAAGCCCTAACAGTTATTTAAAGAAACCTCAGGTGGGGGAAGGGAGGCAGAGATGGAGTCTGAGCAAGGTCCTGCCTTAGCTCAGCTCTCAAGGTGCTCTTGATGTCTAAAGGGAATAAATGATGACTAACTAACTTTTCTAGATAAGATACTGCCAAATTATAGTTAAACGCCTCACAGATTTGAACTACTTTCTAATTTACTCTCCTTATTCACTCCACAGACATTTAAGGTAAGGGAAGAAGGTAGGAAATGAGGTAGGGTATGAAGATACAAAGGGTTTATCTAAACTAACAATTTCTTAAATAAATATTCCAAAACTAGGCTAAATTTCAATTCTTCAGATAGGCAAGGAAGCAGCTCAGCTGGTCTGACCCTCTCTCCATGAGATTCCCAAACCAACTGACTCCATTCAAGATTCTAAACTCCTAACTGATTTCAGAACTCTGCCAAAGCTTGAAAAATCTGTCATGACCCCCTCTCTCTGTACTACAAGGAAAAAAGACCTATATCTACAAAAACATTTATAGAAGCTGTTTTTGTGGGAACAAAAAGTTGGAAAATGAGGGGATATCCATCAATTGGGGAATGGCTCAGTAAATCGTAACATAGGAGTATAAAGATTTCAGAAAAACTGGAAAAACATGAACAGATGCAGAGTGAAGTAAGCAGAACCATGAGAACATTATACACAACAATAACAATATCATTGGAGAAACAACTGTGAATAATTTAGCTATCTCAGTAATACAAGGATCCAGCAAAATCCCAAAGGACTCACAACAAAAAATGATGTCTGCTTGCAAAGAAAAAAAAAGGATAGAGCATGAACCCAGACCAAAAGCATACCATATTTAACTTTATTTCCTCATTTTTTCAAGTTTTCTTCCACAAAAGTATTAATATGGAAAAAATTAAAATCTATATTAGACTACTTATTATCTCAATGAGGAGGGATAGAGAGGAGGGAAGGGAATTCTGACTTAAAGTTTGAAAAATGTTAAAATTTTGTTTTAGATTTAATTGGGCAAAAATTTAAAAATATCAAATTAAAAAATAAAAATAAAATACTCTGTATGTATTAATAATAATATATAAATGTCAATTGCTATCAGAATCACCACCACTATCATTATCATTTTTATATGTTCCTTACATTTGTTGTTTCAGTTGGATGACTGATAAACTTTTGGCAAAATTTCCCTAGCAAATATCCATCAGAACTATTACCCAGTATATCCCTACTGCTGAAACTCTCAAATGAACAATTCTCATAGACTGTCCATTTGTTATTTTTAGTGTAGAGCGAGGGAAAAGAGAGGGGCACAAGTTCACCTGGCATAAAATTTCCTCAACATAATGAGGAAGATAAAGCCTCTTTTGCTAAAAAAAATAAGAGGTATTAGGGTAAATTAAAGAACAAATTCTATTAGTCTGAGGTAGGAAATACATCATCATATCATTCAAAAATCATGATTCTTTACCACTGATGTTGCTCTCCCACAAAATCCAGTTTGATAGATGCTCAATAACATACTAAGCAGTGAATTACCAAGAATGGGAAATTTCAGAAACCTACACGAAGAGACACTTTAAATTAAATTTATGACCAGTTTCTTCTTTTATCTTCTTTATTATATTTAGGAGGGAAATGGATATTGAAGAGTGGGAGAGAGAAAGTTGTTTTTACATTCATTCGCAGATAATAGGAACCCTGCATTTCACAAACTATGGCCACAGACAAGAAACACCATCAGAGACTTAAGCCTAATGATTCATGATTATTAAATCATTAACATGTAAGCAATACTTTCTCCAGGTGGTAATCATAATCATAAGTATGATTGCTATTATTTATAGCTTCAGTTAATCCTTTTCACAACCCTATGAGGTATGTGCTATTATTATTCCCATTTTACAGAAAACAAAGTTGAGACTTAAAGAAATTAAGTGACTTGCCAAAGGTCACACAACCAATTAAAAATCTGAGCATGGATTTGAACTTGTTCCAAGTCATTGCATGTTAAAACTAAAAGCACCCAATACATAATCAAATCCAACTTCATTATTTTGTAGATGTGCCCAAAAAGGAAGCATGGTACAATAGAATGACTACTCTACTATCCTTCTCTCCTCTGTAGTCCAGGACATTATCTGTTCTACTCATTATAGGTATTCAGAGATTGGCACCACCTTATTGGGGAACTCAAAAAGACCTGAGACCAAAAAAAAATGGAATAATCTGGAAAATGGGAGGAGAGAAGAAAAACTAAAGGAATAAAAATAACAAAACAATCTTAACAGCAAGGACAATCCTCTGCCTGGTTTCGTAGCCAAAAAAGACTATTCAATGGGAATGCAGTTATAATGTAGCATAGTAGAAAGATAATTTAATCACTAGAACACTAGACTAGGTGTAAAAAGGTCCAGGTTTGAGTCTAGGCTCTGCCATTTGCTAGTTATGTGATATTTGGTAAAATTGTTTAACTTGGCCTAATAATGCTTAAATGACTTTTCTGAGTGGAATGGGGAGAATTCCTTTTAATCTTAATATGAGTAAGTTATTAATGACACTGGGGACAAATTTTATCTTGCCTTAATTTTAAGTCAGGACAAAATGCTATAAAATCCTTTGGCTACACATGGCACAGATGGTAAGGAAATATCTGACCGTTTTTTTAGACCATGAAATATATGATGGGTGAATCATTTGGAATTATCTGAATATTTACAATACCCACAGGCAAGGACCTTGGAACTGATATTCCTTCCCTTGTTATGAATTATATTCCAGCCATCTAAATTAAGATGTGGTTGGAAATCGATGTTGACTTTAGGAAGCTATAGAGAAAGTAGAAATGAGAGGACTCCTTCATTTCTTCAACCACAAGTCTTCTTGAACTTAACCTTGCATTTTCAAGAGATTTGAATGTGTTCTGTATAAACTTTTGTTTTTGATGCTTGCTTTCCTATAATTGGAACATCATACTAATTTCTACAAGTTGTGATTACTAACAGCCGGCAATCACCTCACAGACTTGTATCGAAAAGAAGAGATCATCCAGGTGATGGGAAATGGCATCGTACAGAGTCCTCGATTCCCTAACAGCTACCCCAGGAATCTGCTACTCACATGGAGGCTACATTCCCAGGAAAAAACCAGGATACAGCTAGCTTTTGATAATCAGTTTGGATTGGAGGAGCCAGAAAATGATATCTGCAGGTGAGTGGAAAGAGTAGTCCCTATCACTTTTGATCCTGAAATTAGGAAACTCAAGGATTATACAATTCGTGGATGGGACTCACCATACACTCTAACACCTTAATTTTTTTTTCACCAATGATGAACCTCAGACCCAAAAAGATTAAATAATTTGACCAAAGTCACAAAGCTTTATGTTGCAAAAGCTAAAGTGCGTATCCTGGTCTTCTGATTCTAAATTCAGGGCTCTTTATGCCACTGAACAAAAACAAAATTTGGAATACCAGTGAAACCAAATATCCTTTCTTGATCCTATGGTCACACCAAATTTTCAAAGCTGTTTTGTTTTTTCTTGGTATCGCTGTCTATTTTGCTTTTGTTTATAAGTTTCAGTACTAGTTGTAGACTATAAAAATTGTAAAAATAGCCTGAGACTAGCTAAGTGTAATAGAATGAATGAGAACCTAAAATTTTTTCTGATTCCTTTAGGTCAACAGCTTTTATGACTTCTTCAGTGGAAGGAAATCAAGAGCCAGGAATCCTTATTTCTCCTTATGGAACTGGCTTTGCAAACTAATGAAGAGCTCACTTTATAAATAAAGGGACCTAGCCAAATTTGCTGTAGCATTCCATAACCTAGCATGGGCTCACTGTTGTTTTCCCTCAAGGCTCTGTTCTCTGTTTCATATGGTTATTTCATATTTCCTATAGATGTAATTATATCTCTGTACAGATGATTCCTTGATTTATTTGTTGATCCCCAAGACCTCAAATATTTCTCCAACATCTCAAACTGAATGTCCTGCAAATATCTTGTTTACATGTTAACTTTCCCATTAGACAGTGAGCTCCTTGAAAGCAAGGACTATATTCTACCCTTTTTTTTTTGTTTTTTTTGCATTGCCAGTGCTTAACACAGTGCCTGGTATTTAATAGGTGATTAATAAATGTTTGTTGACTAACTGTACTGGATGACTTTTCATGGTTTCATCTAACCTAAACTCCCAAGAACTAAATTGCAATTATTTTGCAAATGTGTAAAATAATGGGATTCCCCTACCACTTTGAGGGAGGGAGGGAGTGAAGGGTATATGTCCCTACTCCATTCCCTGACCCCAGAATTACCACTGTCAGGGCACAGACATGTATAAGGAGGAAGTTGAGAAAATCCCACAGTTCACATGCTTCTCAAATGATGTTTTCACATGCTCCTCCGTAGGTCAGCAAGAAGGGAGAGGGAGGAAATAAAGCTTTTTGCTGTTGTGTCGGATTGCCTTATTTTTTCTTAACATATTTATTATGGAATGATAGGTGGTTGGTGTTTTATTTTTCTTTTTTGATTGTCCTCTCACAGCATCTTGTTCTTTTAATTAGCATTTATAGGACTTGGGGAAGAGATTTTTGGTACTTTTCTGCCCACACTTGTTTTGCATTATCAATGAACTACTGAACTGCTAAACCATTTCAGCAGGTTTATTTTCCTTTGAATAATAAGAATGGGGTGTCTCAAATTTGACTGTCCTTTGTTGCATGTTTATTATACTGACAGCTTTTATTGTGCTCCTCTTTTTCTGAGAATAACAGCAATGACTATTGCTTTCTGGGACCACAAAGGGTAATGTATGCCAGAGTAAAAAGAATAATGCATACGAGAGCCTCCAGCTCACATTTACATAGAGAATAAATAGAGCCGACCTTGAAGTTTTTGTCTATCTCGTGATAATTTTCTTTATTGCTTTTTGGGAGGAGAGACAAGGAGACAGGGAATAATCATGAACTCTCAGTATTCCAAGGGATTTATGGCTTTGATGTGAGTAATCACTCAAAGAATTCAGGTTATGACCAATCCATGACTGCCTAACCTGTGTGATTCTTATCCATGACTTCCCACAGGATCACCACAAAGGGAACTCCCAGCATGCTGGACCCCTTCTTCAGGTTCTCCTGGTATCTCAAAGATAACCTTGTGGAACATGGGCTGTCCATTAGTTATATGTCACTCTCATCCTGCCCACCCCCTCTGAATCTTCCTTTTATTTTAATCATATACTTCTGTGATGAGATTCTTTACACTCCTTCTTCAAGATCTGCTTATGTGGAACTTTCTCCTTTGACCAACTATTAAAGATAGTGTTGTGGCAAGAGGAACTCGTCATTTTTTCATGACAATCATTCTTTTGGGCTTACACAAGTTAGATGTTTGTCCAGTAAAAAGGAGAAAAAAATTAATTACAATGGATTTCAACTGTCCCCATATCATTTGGACTACAGCCTAACACACTTCTACAATCCAAGAAGGTAAAGGGTAAGAAAGGCTGAAATGAAGAGAGCAGAAGGCATATATTATCTTAAATGCTTTAAAAATAAGATGAGTGTCTCTGCATGATGGATCATATTCAGACATAACAGAAGACTGTGGTACTCATGTTGAGATGAATCTCCACTAATGAAAGAAGTCTCCAGTTTTTTTGTTTGTTTGTTTTTGAGGAATAGAAGGATAGAAAAAAAAGTTAAAATATTGAAAATGACTAATAATCAAGGATTGGGGGATAGGACCAAGAAAATACTCCCAGACTAGCTTTTTGACATACAAGAATAGGATCCACAGCCAAATTACTGGTACCCATTTAGATTTCACCATCAATAACTAGATTATATTCAGAACTCTCAAATATTTTTAGTTCTAAATGCTTAGTCCTAATATTTAAAATCCATTTGTCTTCATTACTTATCACACTTGGCCATTTCAAATCTTTAATGTTTTTTAAAGAACTTGCCCATTCTTCTGATCCCAGGTATGACTTTGTAGAGGTCGAAGATATCTCTGAAACCAGCACTGTTATCAGAGGCCGCTGGTGTGGACAAAAGGAAGTTCCTCCGAGGATAAGGTCAAGAACAAACCAAATAAAGATAACCTTCAAATCAGATGACTATTTTGTGGCTAAACCAGGATTCAAGATTTATTATTCTCTTGTGGTAAGTAGCCATGGCACCCTGTGGTTAAAAGCAGACAATGGTTTTTAAAACACAGACAATGGATACTATCATTTAAATAAAATGGGGCAAAATTCGAATTAACTGGAAACCTCCACAGCCACCACACACATGTACAAGTACATAGGAACACTTTGGAGAGGGTATAGTTTATGTTTCTGAGAAAATCTGCCCCTGTGGGGATGAGGGTGCTTGTCTGTGTCCAGATGATTCTGTCCGAAGATCTTAGAGAGCCACTTCAGGCTTCTCAACACAAGTCACTGCATTTTGAAACAAGACATTCAGACGCTCAATTGGCATTAGTGCCACAAACCCGTTAATGGAACAGGAACGGGTGACCGTGAAAAAGAGTAACAAAGGACTCACACCAGGACATTACCGTCTCCTGGCCCACTTCAGCTTTTGGAAGACAGCTGACTGGGAAGAGACAGGAAGTGAGTGACCCTGGGAATTTTTAAAAAAGTCCCGAAAAAAGGAATACTCACATTCTCACTTATTTTTTTGAGCTATATTCAAATGAACAAATCAGATACAAATTTACTCAGTATTCATATTTGATGCTACTCCTGCTCTATAATCATAATTTAGGAGAAGTGTGTTTGTGGTTAATTGCAGTCCCATTAAAAGTGCATTCCCTTTGATGCCTCTTGGCTTTGTATCAGATTGGCAGGAATGTTAGCGATAGCAGCAGCATTGTAACAGATTTTGCTTAAATACTATTTTAAGCTTTATTTCAGTTCACAGACATGTTCTTTGTCTGCATCAAAAACTGAAACTAAAGACCCCAGTCCAAGCGTTAGAAATATCCCATACCAGATTCACCATTGTTGACGTGTATTTGTGAGTTTTAGATTTATGTCCTATTACATGATGACTGACAAAACAGAACTCTTAATCTTTGAGCTTTAGTATAATAGAGAGCTGAAATATACAGACAGTATTGAAATTATAATGATGATGATGATGATGATTGCTGAAAAATAACACACCACTGCAAGATTTTCCCAACACACACACACACACACACACACACACACACACACACACAATCTTATTTTATCCTTACAACAATCCTGGAAGGTAAGTGCTATTATTCTCCCCATTTTAGAGATGAGAAAATTGAGTCTAAAAAAAATTAAGTGCCTAGGGTCACATAGCCAAGTAAATGTATGAGACAGGATTGAAACAAGTCTTCTTGACAAGTCCTGCATTCTTTCCTCCATTCCCCCTAAAATATACACACTCTCATACATATGCAGAGTACAAATGTATATTACATTAGGTGATTTATTTTTCAATAAACATTTTCTCCCTAAATGTCATCCTGATATAGCTACACTGAATTTTACATTCATCGCAGTACTCATATACACAATGATTTCAGAAATTCTTTCTGTAGAGTATTATAACAATCTTTTCTACAAATGGGGTTCTTTTCTTAGGCTTCTTTATTTCCTCTACAAAAGGCAAATTTACAACAGCTTTTGTTATATTTCATTTCATTTCATGGCTTTTGCGTAATGGCAAGTTATTAAATAGTAAATGAATTCCACATCAGAACATAACAAAGGCAGAAAATAGCATGCAATGACACTGGCTCCAGTTTTAATTTGAAAATAATCCATCAGGCATGATTTGCATTATTGCAAACTCATGCAACACTGCTTCCCATTGAAATGAAGGTGTGAAGTTTTTGTTTCTACATTTTCCACCTTGTAATATTCACAGTGACTTGTCTATCCTCAATTGTCTTTCCCTAGAGCAGAATTACCCCAGAATGAGCTGAAATAAGAACTTAAAGGTTTTTGTGAAGATTTTTTTTCCTTTTAAAACCAAAGATTTGCAAGGTTCAAAACCCAAGAATGTTGAGTCCTGTGTTATTTGAAGTATGGCTATTTTGATAATATGTAAAATAATTGGTTACTATATTGGCTAGTGATACTCTTAAATAATATATTGTTGGTTGGTTGAAGAAGAAATAGTTCCCTTGACATTGGGCAGTATAATTTTGTGGTGTGGACATGATGAGATGGTATTGATGGTTTTTGCTATAATCATAATGCTGCCTTATTTAGCAGTGAGCTGGAGACTGAGTAGCTTCCATGATCATAGAAATGTAAGCCTATGGGAGCATTCTCTAGTCGTAGATGCAAAGCGCTATCTGATCAGTTCCTGATGAAAAGGTCCGACATCCCACATACTGGGCTCTACTAGCTACTAAGTGCTCTAACCTCTCTAAGACCCATACTTTCTTGACTGTCCATCCTTCTTTCACATCTGGTTCCTGATATAACATTCTAGTACCAAAATATGATATTAGAAAAATAGGGCACTCTGTTACTAAATTGCCATGATTGCAATTCTTGGCAGTTGAATGATCTTGTCCTCTCATAGTGGTTTTTTGGTTGTTTCAATCATGTCTGACTCTTTGTGGGACCATTTAGTGTTTTCTTGACAAAGATGGTAGAGTGATTTACCATTTCTTTCTCCAGCTCATTTTACAGATGCAGAAACTGAGGCAAACAGGGTTAAGTGCTCAGGGGCACACAACCAGTAAGTGTCTGAAGCTAGATTTAAATTCAGATCTTCCTTACTCTTGGCCTGGCTCTCCAACCACTCTGCCATCTAGCTAACCCCCTTTTTCTCTCAGATAAGTAAAGATGTCAGAATAGCCATTAAGATATCTGTTTTCCCTTTTCCGTTTTGATTTCTTGTGCAATGGAGTTGATAGTCGATGTATTCTTTTTTTTTTTTTTTTTTTTTTGGTAATATAATCCTAACCAAGATATTATGAGGATTGATGAATTTGTGTTCATGATATTCTTCTAAATAATACTTCTATGACATTATGGTGTGAATTTGGGGAAAGAGAAGGGGGAAGAGTGATAATTGTACAAAACCAGCAAGAAGAGCCTGTGCGCTGTTGGAAAATGTACTGAGGATAGCAAGGGCCATCCATGTATAGCTGTGTGTGTGTGTGTATGTGTGTGTGTGTGTGTGTGTGTGTGTGTGTGTGTGTGTGAGTGAATTATGTCATCAGACTTTTTTTCTTAACACCCTGAATGTTACTACCTTAATGGTTCTCCTGTTCCACATGGCCTTTTCCAGTTTCCTTACAGGGATCCATGAGACTGCAATGAATGATTGCATCTTGACATTGAATGGGTATGTATTTCCTGCAAGTGGCTTCTTATGAAAAACTGAATTCATTGAATATTTTAGCTAGTGAGGAAGAGAATAGTACAAAGGGCAAGAGTAGAAGAGATAATACAAAGTATGACAATCAAGAAAAAATTTCAAAACTTTTGAATGTTTTAATACTTTTAACATGAATACATCTGATATTC
The DNA here is from genome assembly GCF_016433145.1 of Gracilinanus agilis. Classification (NCBI taxonomy): domain Eukaryota; kingdom Metazoa; phylum Chordata; class Mammalia; order Didelphimorphia; family Didelphidae; genus Gracilinanus; species Gracilinanus agilis. Next base: position 183,638,412 of record NC_058132.1, on the reverse strand, counting down.
TGGAAATTCTTATTATTTTAGTCTAATTAATTAAGCTTTGTGGTGAATATCTTTGCACCCAAAGATGGAGGGTTTCCCATTTTCCCCACCTTGCTCCTTTGCTTGTCCTTCTTTCCATGCTTTTGCAGGGAATCTGAAGCATCACCAGTTTCAAACAGCTGGTATATCTGTGAGTATCTCTATTCACCTTTCTCTAGAAGGAGTAAAACAAAAAACTAAGTGCTTGATGGAGGCCTTCTCATACATTTTCTCAAACCATATGAGGACTTAATTAATGATAATAGATTAGCATGTCTGAAGTAACTTCGAGACCAAATGACTCATTAGAATGTAGAGGGAATTAATAATTGGGTCTCTCTTTATTAAATCTCAGGGGTCTCCCAATCTCTAAACTAATCCATTTTCTATATAGCTGCCAATGGATTTTCTTAAGGCACAGTTCTGACCATGTTACTCTCCTCAGTAAATTTCATTGCTTCCTTTATCTCTAAAATCAAATAAAATTGTGGTCATTTGTTTTGCTTAATTGTTATGTGGCTATGTTTTTATTTCTTTTTCAAGGTGGGAGGGAAAAGGGGATCAGAGGGAGAGAAAACATATTTTTGTTAATTAAAATTTTAATTTATTTTAAAAAAACAAATATAGCCCATCTACTTTCCATTTGGAGCTCTTCTCAGCCTGGCTCAAATATACCTATTTAAAAATGTACTGTAGCTACTGGCATAGTGGATAGAATGCTGCCTCTGGAATCAGAGTTCAAATTCTCAGATTTCAAGGTCATAGAGCTAGTAAGACAAGTCGTTTAACCCTCTCTGCCTCAACTGTAATACCTCTCAGTATTATTTTGAGAATCAAATATATGCATTTACCACTGTTCCTGGCATAGTGTAAGCACTATATAAATGCTTATTTCCTTTTCAACTTTGTTACTCATTATTTCTCTACCCACACTCCACATAAATACACTTTTTCTGTGTATTTGTATAGGGTCTTCCCATGTCTAGAATATACTTCTTCCTCACTCCTACCTCTTAGAATTCCTGATTTTCTTCAAAGTTCAATTCAGATATTATCTCCTACATTCCTAACTGGCCCAGCTCCAAGCACCTCGCTTCTTCCCCAATGACTTGATATTTATTTTGTACATAGCTCTCATACACTTGTTTCATATGTTCTTATATGTGTATATGTTGTTTAGGAGAGGCAGCTTAAGAGACAGAGAGCCTGGTAATAGTCAATGAGAGAGATGCTGAAAAACATGGATTTAAATCCGACTTCTGGTACCCACTGCCTGACTCTGAGCTAGTCTTTGCTCCTTCCTAAGGAAATTATAGAATGTGTTTATGTGCATCAGAAGTTTCTGACCTTGAGCTGTCTTCATAGGTAAAATCATCAGCTCTGGTTTAAAAAAAAAAAGCCATATGTGCCTCTCTCTGTGTCTCTCTCTCTCTCAAGAATGTGAGCTCCATGAGGTTAAGGTCTGTTTCATTTTTATTTCAAGAATCTAGCACAGTTCTTGGACCGAAGTATTATTGTTGTTCAGTTGTGGTATGGACTATAGCTATTCATGTGGCTTTCTTGGCAAGGATACTGGAGTATTGTGCCCTTTCCTTCTCCTGGGGACCCAGTAGATCCTTTTGTTACTCAATCAGAGGTTAAATGACTTGAGCACATAGTTAAGAAATTTCTGAGGACTGATTTGAGCTCAGGACTTCATGATTCCAGGCACCAGAACTCTATCCACTGAGCCATCTACCTGCTTCCTAAGTATAGAGAGGTTAAGTGACTTGCCCAAGTTCATACAGCTAGGAAGTGTCCTAGGCTGGATTTGAACTCAAGTTTTCCTGAATCCAGGCACTGTGCTCTTAGCCACTGCTTCTTTTTTTTTTAAACCCTTACCTTCTGCCTTAGAACCATGTTGGTTCTAAGGCAGAAGAGTGGTAAGGGCTAGGCAATGGGGGTCAAGTGACTTGCCCAGTGTCTGAGGCCAGATTTGAACCCAAGACCTCCTGTCTCTGGGCCTGGCTCTCAATCCCCTGAGCCACCCAGCTGCCCCCTTAGCCACTGCTTCTTGAGCATAGTAGGTGCTCAATAAATGATTGTGTGGAAATTCAATATTAATCTGTACCTCTTTGTGGCACCCCAAAATAATCCTTTTGATTTTAAAACAAAAGATCTTACATCTGAGCTTCTGAACCATATCTCTCTGAGGTTATGGGTAGAGTCCCTCCAAACATACTGGGAGACCCTATACTGGTGCTGTGTGACCATTCTAGAGTCCAGACGGGAGTCCTTGTGTTCAAAAGACCTACCACCTGTCTGAACTAAGATCAGAATCCTCTAACTCAGAGCAGCTCAGAAGAGAAATGTCAAGAGGAGCTTAAATTGGAGTAGAGGGAGGAAATAGGGTCTTCTTGCCTTGGGATCATGGATAAGATCTACTAGGGGAAGAGGGAAGCCACTCAAAGAACTCTGGCATGGGTCTGTCTTGGGGCTGGTAGGTGCAGCTAAGTGCTGGGGAGAACAGCTGGCCTCCTCTTTCTCTAGCTTGCTTTTTATTATTTAATAAATAATTTTAAATTAAGATATGGTCTCCAGAGAATTTTAATAATAGTTGTTGATTGAATAAATAACATAACAGATACCTTTCTTATTTTAAAGTGCAAAAGATTTTTGTGCTTTCTATGAAAGAATAAGAATATGAAATTGCTTGCAAATATGGCCTTGAGAATTTGTTTCTCAAATAACATTTTCTTTAGGCTATTATAGAAATAATTCCACTGCATTCGGAGGCCAGGAACTAGAAAATACTCTTTTATTATTTTCATATAACTTCTTTAAGATGTAAGCAACACTTACATTGTTAGGCTTCCTGATGCAAGAATAATAAAAGAAATCATTATACGATTGTTGAATGCTCTAAAAATGATGCCTTTGGAGACCATCCGCTTAAAAGCTTTTCTATACTATTTTTGCAGCTCCCTTTCAATCTTAGTCCTCAAAGAGCAAAACAAGGCAGAAGTTTATCAGACTTATTGGCTAATTGTGTATCTCCATTTAAAACAGCTGAATTAACTTCAAATGATGCTATTGAGATTGCCATTGAGATTAAAACTCTACATGAGTCATGTTGTAGCATTGCAAGCAGTGATAAAGCAGAGACGATGAGTTTAACAAGATAAAATTTTAATTATCACCACTCTCTGCAGATTCTAATTTTCCTCTCCTAAAAACTTACCCATTAGCCTATCCAAACTAAAATCAACAGCAGCAACAGCAAATGCAAAGCAGGCTCAGGATCTGAGTTCTTCAGACTGGATTCTTTGAACAGAGCCAGGGAACAATGAATCTGTGCCTTATGTTCTGTAGTTCTACTCTCACCCCTCCAGTGTACCCTCTTCTTCACTTGCACAAAAGCATTCTATACAAACCTGTACAATCTATGCAATCTATGAATGTGTTCTGGGTTTGTTTGACCCTTTCCATATTGTTCTTTACTCTCCCAGGAGTTCCAGGACAGTTTGATTGACTAGTGTGAGCTGGCATGAGTGCTAGAATCCAATGGAATTATATTGGAATGCCAATGTCTTGAAAGCAAGGACTGTATTTTTTTTGTACTTTCTAGGCTTACTGTTTTAGTGGACATTTAATAAAACAACAAATGTTTGTTAAATCCTAGAAAAAGAATGGGCTGTATAGTAGATGGTATCTTAGTGGCAAAAGGCAGAAGATTTGGGTCCAAGAGCTGGCTCCACCATTTTAGAGCTATATTTCTTAGATGAGTCACAACCTCTCAGCCTCAGATTTCTCCTCTGTGAAATGAGACTGAGGGTCTTTGAATTGGATTGATGGGAGGACCAAGTGAGATAATTAATACACATAAATTGATTTGTAATGGCAAAGTACAATGTAAATAGATAATCACTAATTGTGCTAGTACTGCAATTAATATTAAAAATGGCTGATTTCCCTACAAAAGCGAGCAGGTTTAAGGGCCACAGAACCTTACCTTCCTCTGCCTCCTTCTAGTTCACTTTTATGCATTTTAGGATTAGCAAAGTACTTAACACATCACTTCATTTGATCCTTACAATAACCTACGAAGTAGGTGCTCTTATGTTTCTCATTCTACAGATGGAAAAATTGAGGCTTCTTGAGGTTCAGTGACTTACCTAGGGTCACATTACTATTAGGTATCTGAGGCTGAACCATTACACTGGCCACCTTACATCTGATTAATTAGGATGTAAGTTTCTTGAGGAGGATTGTTTCTCTCTTGTAATTATAACCCCAGCAAAGTGTACCACACATAGTAGATATTGAATATAAGCTTGGGTATTGAAAAATTCCAGGTCCCTTTTACTTCCAGGATCAAATAAAAAGTCTTATCTTTTACATTCAAAGCCTTTCACAACCTGCCCCACCTTAGCCTACTTGCTACTCTTCCCATAGGATATTGCATCTACCTATTTTGTGACTTTGTGCTGGCTCTCATCTACCATGCCTGGAATTTCCTTCTCCCACCCTCACACCCCTCCTCAAACTCATACTTTCTTTGGACATTCATCTGAAATCCTACCTTCTGTAGGAAGCCTTTCCCATCCTGCCCCACTCCTTAGTAACTACTTAATAAGTGGTTGTTAACAGGCTGAAAATGTGAATGGTATGATTTAAAGAATTTTGTAAATACTCTCCTGCCTCAAAATATTATTTATACATACATAGACCCTGAAGTTCTACCAATGGGAGATTCATATGTGATAACAAAAAGAAAAACTCTGGGAGAAAAGGGGGAAGAAGGGAGTAGGGTACCAGTCATTTATATGTTAGAGCTTTGCTAAAATCTAATTGATGTCTCCTGTAATAAGGGAATTAGTGGAGAGAAAATGAGGAATAAAATAATTTTGACTTCTAGGGTAATGTGAAAAGGCAGATCTAGAACCTTAAGGTGTAAATAATTTACTAGCGTAAAGTGGGACTGGGGTAGGAGGCTCCAGGATGAAGGGGCAGGGCACAGAAAGAAGTATGTGGAGGTGACACATAATAGCAGTTGATCTATTTTGAAATTTTGCTTTTGCTCTAGCCCTGTAGACTCTGCTACAGTGTCTGCCCAGGTTAAATGAGGGTGTTGTTTAACATTGATTATGTCCCTTGTTCCTCTTCCCACCAACAGGCTTCTTCCCAAGTTTTCCTTGTCTACTTTCATTTGTGAGCCAGCCAATCATCCCACCCATTAACAGCTGCTTTGATGACAGTGAATGACAGGAGAGGAGACTGAGAGGTAGATCACTCTACCAATTATAAATTGTTAAGCATCTGGCCAGAGCTCAGGAGGGGAATGCTTCATCTAGCACACAGAGGCATCAGTCCCAACTTTGGGATGATTTTTGTGTGTCTTTTTGTTTTAACCATAAGCCTTTTGTACCCTTCACTGAGAATTCAAAAAGAAGATTCTTCCCTTCAACCTTACTATATGCAGAAGCACTCACACATATTGCCAAATTAGTAGAAACAAAGGATTTCAGATCTGGAGGGAACCTTAGAGATTATCTAGTTCACTCGCTTTCTTGTACAAGGGAGGCAACCAATCTTTGCTCAAGATCACCTATTTGTGGCAAAAACAAGTGGGGCTTGGGCCTGATGACTCTTATCACTGTTCTCTACCACATATGTCTTTGAAGCTGTTAGAAATTTAGCCTTTGAAGCTGTTAGAAATGTTTTCTTCCATGTCGAATGTCCCTTTCCCACACAAGCAGTTGTTTGGAATAATTATTCACTGTTCCAATTAATTTTGCTCATAAACTTCATGCTCAAATACATGCACAGATGATGTTCAGTTTGCCTGGGTAAGCACATTTCCAGCTCTGAAAGACATTTTGTTTAATAACACATTGAGTAGTCCAATATTTTGTTTGTCTAGCATTTAATTATATTACTAAGTTACGAGTAAAATCTGATAAATGAAAAACAAGAATGTTTAGTGATTTCAGAAAGTTACACCACATGTTAAGTATTGTCCTTTCTCTTTTTCGGTTTTCAGATATTCTGCACCTTGTTATCATTGTCATTGTTTCAGGGGAGTGTATTGTATAGTCTAAAGGAAGGGTAGAAAATGTCCAGACACATTATAAAATAGCACTTAAGAGTTAGCTTGTAAATTATCTTAGCTTATCTTGAGTTATCTTAGCTTATAAGTTATCTAATAATTCCACTACGAGCCAAAAAAATCATCTATTTGGTGTTGAATGTATATCTTCCTAGAGAGCCAAAGGATTTACCTTGCATTCTCTGATTAAGCCCTTGATGGTCCCTCAAAAAAAACATGGAGATGTAAGTGAAGAATGGCCACAAAAGAGAAGCCTCAAGATTCTGGCTGTCACCAAAGGACCTATTAATGGTTGAGATGATCTGCTGGCTCACAGATGCAGATAGACAAGGAAAACTTGGGAAAGAGTCTGCTAGTGGAAAGAGAAAAGAGAAGACTGGGAGAGGGGAGAAAGACAAGAGACACAATAGTTAAATAATTTCTCTGCTTTACCAGAGCAGACAAAGTAATATTCTTCCCATTTTCATTCTAGTATGGTACACCAAGCAATCAAAACAGGCCAACAGGTCTTGTCTCTGGTGCCTCTCCATCTCCCATTCCCTGCCCTACCCCAAAGTCTTGGAGCTTCCTTCTCCCTCTCCCACTTCCTCAGGCTGGTCAACATCTGTCACCTTAAGCATCCAGCCTTGCCTGGAGCTCCTTGCTTCAATTCTTACTCCTTCTTCCTCAATTCTTCACTTTCTTTCATTCTTCCTATCTGATCATTTGACAAGTTTTGCCCCTTTTGTTTCTACAATATCCTTCCCATCTGTTTCATTCTCTTTTTTCACCTGGCCACCACCCTTACTCAGACCCTCATCACTATTGCAGAAATTTTCTAATTGGTCTTCCTTTTAAAGATTATATTCTGAATAACTGCCCACGTGACAGCCATAAAGTACAGGTCTGATTATGTCACTCTCCCACTAGTCAAGCTCTCATGGCTCCCTGTTTCTTCTAACAGGAAATACAAATCTCTCCATTTGGCAATCATAGTTCTTCATCCTTTGGCCCCAGTCAACCTTTCTAAGCTTATTATTGCCCATCTCTTCCACATACTCTGCAGTTCATCCAAAATGGCCTTCTTCCCTTTCTTTACACAGAACATTCCATCTCCTATGTCTGTCTTTCTTTCTAGTAGGAAAGCACTGCTCCACAGTTTCTCCTCCTGCAATTTCAAGCTTCATGTAAATCCCAGTTCATGATCCTTACTACTGGGGGGCCCTTTTCCTCATCCCTCTCTACCTCTAGCTGTTATTGCCACACTTCCAAAAATAAAGCCTCCTATTCACTTTTAAAGAACAGAGTTCTGAGGTAAAAACTGGACATTTCCTCCTATCATCATGGGGGAAAAAAAAAGAAATGAAAACCATCCCAAATGCCAAAAAAAAATCAGAAGACCTAAGCCTGGGCCTTGGCTTGGCCCTGCCATTTAATAGTTGTAGGACTTTGGGCAAATTAAATTGCTTCTCTGGTTCTCAGGCCCTCAGATGGAAAGTGAAAGGATTAGACTCATCTGTCTTTAAGTTACCTTCTAGCTCTAACATTCCTTTAACTTCTAAGAAATGGTACTTGACACAATATCAGAAATGTTGAGGACTTATTTTGTACTTAGTAATATATGATAAAAACAGTTTTTAAAATTGACTGTGCTTAAAAACTGAAGCAAAATTATAGTTTTATATATAAGAGATCTTGTACTGTCTTGAGATTATGCTCCAAATCCTACCTATGACTGCTTTCAGTCACTAGGAGAAGAATTAATTTTAATGATGTATCATTTGATTTTTTATTTTAATCTGTAACATTGCTTTTCCTGTCTAAGTTCAAAAAAGAACCTTCTCTGACAGTTCTAGAAATGTCTTTGCATTCCTTGCCCGAAAACATCTTTTAGATTGGAATGAGCCCAATCCAAATGGGGAATCTGAGTTCTGTTCTCTTTGTAAACAGACTCTAGGTTAAGTCAGATACTCCCCAGAAGTAGTGAGCTTCTGCTCTTGATTCCCCCCATTAAGATGTGGACCCTTAAAGGTGAAACTGACCAGAATGAAATGGGCGTCCTCATTTAGATGACCAAAGATAACCAGGCCTTGCTCCTCATGTGACTCCCACTACCACCACTGACGTTATCTAGGAGCACTGGCCCACCTCCTCACCTAGTATCCATCAGAGCTATATTTTACAATCTAGGAGAAGGCTGAATAATGAGCTTTCCCAGGAAGAGCAGATTTACTTAAAATGACCCAAGGCTCTGCATCAGGATCTTTAGTTTTACTACGTGTCATTGACGATTTATTGATTATTATTAGTCTAGTCAAAAAATTTATTTTTCATATCCAAAACCCAGTCTCTCAGCATTTTTTTTTCATCACAACCTTATGTCTGTTGATGCTATAGCCATGTTGTATTGACACACAGCTCTCTCTGCTGGCCCAATGCCAAGTGATCTGTGAATCTGAATTCCATTTGAAGACATTCAGATGATCAGTGCTTCCCTTGCTGCTTTCTCAAAAGATTTTTCGGAGAAAGTCTTCTTGAACCCAACAATTCCAAAATGTTTATGCTTGTGCAACTGTGACCACACAGTGCCTTGGTTTTTTTTAAAGCTTTCTGTTCTTGGACAGATTCCTAGCGGCCAAGATGCTCTCAGAATGACAAAAACAAATAAAATAGAAACAATGGACTTACATGTAGAACATTAAAGTTTGCAACGCACCTGTCAGAGTGAATGTCATTTGAGTTTCACAATAATCCCAAGAGGGTTCTGCTACAGGTGTTATTCTATGAGGGAACTGAAATGTAAAGAGGTAAAATGAATTGTCCAAGTCACACAATTAGTGCCAGAGGCAAAGAAAAGTCTGTTTGATAAGTTTAGAATAAAAATATATTTAATTTTTTAAGTAGGATAGATGGATGGATAGATATTGCATTTATTAAGCAATTACTATATGCCAGCCACTGTACTAAGTACAGAGAATACAAATGCAAGCAAATAAGAAAGGCAGGTCCTACCCTCAAGGAGACTGCATTACAATAGGGGAAGACTACACACAAAAAAAAGGGAGCTAAAAAGGCATACATCAGAGGGAAAAAGGAAAGTAGTCAGGAACTGAGCTGAATTAGGGAGAGAACATGGCTGGCATGAAAACTTCTTCAAACAGAGTTTCTGAAAAGGAAATCACTAATCAGAGGAGGAAGCCTTAGGAGTGGATTGGGAATGTGAGAAAGACCCTGGAGAGGAAGAAATATATAGATGGAGGTTTGGGGAGAGGAGACTGTCCCAGAGAAAGACAGAATGTCAGAATTTGGAAGCGATCTTATTGGCTATCAAGTCTCACCCAAACTTCAACCATTATTTCCTCTTTAATATGCTAGTAAATCTGATTATTTAAAATTGCTTTAAGACCTACCTTGAAGGAGAAACCATTATAAATTTCCCTTTGTACAAGTTTCTAACCTATTTTCCCTCTAACAAAAAGGAGAGTAAGCTTGCTCTCCCTACAACATTTTCAAGTTCTAGGAAACAATTAAAGATAATTATCACTTCTTCCCTGTGAGCCCTCATTTCCCTACCAACATATACATACCAAAGACTAGAGCAGTGATGGTGAACCTTTTAGAGATGTAGTGCTGAGTCCTACCCCCACTGCATCCCCCAGACCCAGTGTGAGAGATGTGAAAAAATGTCTTCAGGAAAGGTAGAGACAGGGTGAGAAGCAGCTCAGCCCAAGTCCCTCTGTCTTTCTAATAATGAACTGAGGGGATGGGGAGGGAGAAGGGGGAAGGCAGCCACAAGCCCACACAGAGTACTCTGCATGCCATCTTTGGCACCCATACCATAGGTTCACCATCACTGGACTAGAGATTGAGTCCACATTCTGTCCATTAAAGAAAACTGGCCTAAACAATACCTGAATTCAGAGGGAGAGAAATCTCAACACGTTATATTTCCAGCTTACATATTAGATCAAATTTACAGATAAATATAACTCACTTTAGTGGTCAGAAATCTATGCTTTTTCTCAGAAACACTGTTTAGGTAATTTTCCTTTCATTTAGAGAAGAGCAAAGTCTCTGATGTTTTTTGAATAGTCAAAAAACATTCATTAAGTACTTGAATTGTAAGAGTTTCCAAATTTCAGTTCTGTGAGAGCCCAGAAAGAATATAACCATGAGATCTGCAAGATTGGGGGTCCAAGATGGAATAATCAAACTGAAAAGAAAAAAAAATATTAACATGCTAGGAAAAACTGCTTAAAGTAATAGCAGCTTCAATAGTTAGGATATAGGTTTTTAAAAAATAAACTTTAGGCTTAGAGTACAGAGCCAATCAACAGCATTAACACTACAGAAATGAAATAGGGGAGTTTGGGGGAAAGGATTTGAAAACCTTTAAGCCATAGGAATTGATGAAGATCAGGTGGGTCTTCCTATAAGAAAATGTTTTTCTCTTTAATTAGTAATCTCAAAGATGGAGGAAGCCTCTTTTAGATAGAATCAGGCTGGTTTCTCCTGTTAATGACAGTAAAAGGTGAAGGATAAAATGCAGCCTGAGGGTTTGTGTTGATACAACCTCATATCTGTTTCTTTGGTCTCTGTGAGTTTTGTTTTTGTTTTTAAATCTAAGGAGATGTTTCCCTAAAACTCACTGTACATGTGTTCATTCTCTTCTTCCACATTTACTATGTGCCAGGCACTACACTAAGCACAAGAAATAAAAAGAAAGGCAAAAATAGTCACTAGGAGTTCACATTTTAATGGAGAAACAACATATAAATAATTACGTACACATGAGCTGTAGTCAATGACTTGAGCATTACTGCCCAGACTGATGTTCTGGCAACTTGCTGTTGTTTTATGATAATACTAAAAAAAATCCCAGCTATTTTTGGTGGGGATGGAGGAGGTGGCTTAATCTTTTTTTTTCTATACTCAAAATCTCTAAAAAAAATATGAATACCTAGTAGGCACTGATTAAATTTAGTAGTGAGGAATAAGTTAGAGAGGCTTATATATTCTTAAAATATTATAGATGGTAAAGTAAATTACAAACCAGGAATCATCTCTAGAAAGAATACTATAATTATAAAAGCAGTGCTTTACATTTAAAAATTTAAATCTTCATCTAATTTTGATTTAATGGTATAATTAGTTAGAATAAACTACTTTAATCAGTTTCATATGTCTTTTTTAAAGGGATTCTTTGTGCAGAAATATGTACTCTGTATCAATATTAAAATAAAATGCTTATTTCCAGAGCCAGCCCTTGACAAAATTCTCTTTGGATCTCACCCATTTCCCATCCCCCCAGTTTTCTCTTTCCTTTGCTCATAGATATAGGATCATCATTCTTTTTCTTCTTTACCACACTAACCAAACCTGTTCTTGAAGTTTTGTTCACATTAAAATCTAAATTTTTTGAAATTGGGAGTTATAGTGCAAAGAATGCTGTGTTTAGAGTCAAAGCACCTCTATTTGAATACCAGTTCGGCTGTGAAATATGTAGAGGTATCTAGGTATCTCAGTGAAGAGAAGGCTAGCCCTATAGACAGGAAGACTTGAGTGTGTCCATGACCAAGTCACCTAACTTTTATCTGTATCAGTTTTCTCAGGAGTATAATGGGGATAATAATAGCACCTACCTTGTAGTATTGTTTTGAAGGTCAACAGAAATAATATTTGTGAAACTAGCATAGTCCCTGGACCACAGTAGATGCTCGATAAATGCTTGTGTCTCTTCTCCCTATGAAACCTTAATTGATCTAATCTCACTTGGCCTCAGGTGTCCTCATTTGTGAAATGAACTAATATTCAATGACCTCAATTTAAATCCAGGATCCTGTGGCTGATAGCTTAAAATGTTGTTACTTCTCCTAACATTAACATAACATTTAATTTTAACATATTAACAAGTATTAAATCATTAATACTTTAACCGAAGGCATCTATTGATGGATAATACAGGAGGTGGGATACCCTTTACTCCTTCCTATTCCATAGGCAGCTGCCATTGTTTGTATCCAATTTGCTGTTACAGGGGCCTTCCTCTAATTTTGGAGATTTGGGCTTCCTCTGCTCACATTCCTTAGCTAGCAAATAAACTCCTACTGCATCAGAAACAATTCTAAAATTATAGTATAATTATTATATAGTGGGTTACTATTAGGGGAAGTTGTGTGTTCTGATAAATAGAACATACTGAAAAACAAGGACCTTTGCTTGAGGGGAATGATAGTCGTTGCCAATCTTCTAGACCTATCGTTGAAACAAGACCAAACTCTGCTAATGTTCACAGCCTATGACATCTGACCTCAGAACAGTAGCACCTTCCCTGCAACATCAAAATTTTATGGTAGAAGGGATAGGCTTTGTTTCTGGCAGACCAGGGTTTAAATTCTGCCTCTGATGTTTACCACTTGTGTGACCTTAGGTAAGTCACTTATAATCTCTCTCAACTTCAGTTCCCTATCTTTAAAGTGAGAGGAGCATTGGACTACATGTCTTCTGAGTTATCTTTCAGGTCTGTATCATAAATCTGCAAATTATTCCTATATTCCTCTGTTCCCTAGCTTCCCAAAACATTGACATTACACTATAGGATTATTATTTCATTAGTCCCAAGGGGTAGGACAATCAACCTGGAATCTAGAGTTAGAGATTATCCATTTCTTGTTTCAATTCTGATTCCCTTTGAATCTCAGTTTTACCACCTACAACACACGATTATTAATTCCCTGCAAGTATTGAATTGAGGCCAGGATCAAACAGCTCAAATCAGAGATCTGTGCCTGAGCCTTTTGGTCCTGGTTTTAATTCAAACAAGCATTAATTAAACATATATTATAAACTCCTTCTTTTGTCTCAGGCCACAGCCTCTCTCGTATAGTAGGTGCTTAATGAAGATTTTTTTGATTGGCTAATAAGTTGCAAAACTGTGCACTTAGGGTCAACAAGACAGGAGGCTTTAGTACCCAAAAGTCCACATTGCCAGCAGCAGTTACCTTAGCAAGAAAATCTGGTCATGACATATTCTTTTGTGGGAGACTTTTTTCACTAGTCCTCTCTCAAAAGAATATGTGGGGACCAGATTTGCGTAATGAGATGACTTAATAAGAGTGCCCAAAATGTGTAGAGAAGGTTTGAGTTCTTTATGATACATTCCTATCTTCTATCTTATTTCAGCCTCATGTCAGGCCTTTGAGATAAGTATGGATTTATTACTATCCTTTTTTACAGATTAGGCAAGTACAATTCACCATTTTATGCTGCTATCATTTACCAAAGATCATGTAGCCAGAGAGTGGTAAAATTGAGGCAACAAACACTTTTCTGCTTTTTATCCTTATTTTCTTTCTTTTGGCCTCAGGAGTCAAATTTGAAGAAAGGAAGAATGAGAAGGATTTACTAAGGATTTAAGAAATTGGCAAATGATGAGTAGGCATCATTCCTCAAACTAATGGCCTTCTTTTAGGAAGGCATTCTGATTCTCAAAGTCTGAGAGATTACAAAAGAGTATCTCAAAATATCTCTAGGGCTTAGAAACTTGGTATGCATTGCTGACTATATTTCCTTTTTTTTTTTTAGCAGAACACTGTTAAACCAAAGTTTTTCTTTCTTACAAAAGTTTTCATTTATCATTTTTATTTTTTAAAGATTACATGTTGAAACAACTTTAATACTCATTTTCTGATATTTTACAATCCATCTCTCTTCCTCCCTTCCATCCCTCCCCATCCCCAAGAAGGCATAATATGATAGAGGTTGTACATATGTTATCCTATAATATATATTTCTATGTTCATCATATTATGAAACAATACACATATTGCCAATACTAGAAAATTCATAGAGGAAATAAAGTGAACAATGATATGTTTCAATCTGCATTCAGATTCTATCTGTTTTTTTTCTATGGCAGTGGATAGTCTTTTTCATCATGAGTCCTTTGGAGTTCTCCTGGATCAAAATCCTGTGTTCATCCTATTATTCGGAGCTTACTTTACAGGAGAAGGAGGAGGAATAGTAGTAGTAATAGCTAGCATACATGTAGGACTTTATGGATTAGAAGGTATTATGCATATATTATCTCATTTGGTCCTCACAATAACCTGGTGAAATTATTAGGCGGTCTCAGAAAGTTACGATAATTTAGCTTCACTCGGTAATATTGGGGAAACACCCATCCTTCTAGTCCCTAGATTCCACTAGAGTTAGTTATATGGCAGAGTCCTTTTAAGCCTGCATTATAGTCCTGGCAATATGTCTTCAGGCACCACAATTTTTTGTGGGGAGCAAGAATGGCAAGAAGAGCTAGACTATCCCTTTAAAATAGTTACTTGTCCTATAGCAGTTGGCTCCCCACTCAGAAATATGGGCCACTTAGATTTGCTGGACTGGCTAGAGATTTGGTGTGATTTTCCCCACTCACCAAAGCAATTTATCTAAAATTTAACTTGCTCTATTAAATTATAGCCAGAATCACATCTTAAGCCTGAAAGTCTCTTATAAGGAAAAGAAAATATATACACATTATTATAGTACCTGCCATTTGCCAGACACTCGCTGTGTTAAATCCTTTTTACAAATATTTTGTTTGTTCCTCACAACAGTCCTGCAACATAAATAGAACTATTATCACTATTTTATAATTTAGGAAACTGAGGCAAAAGAAGCGAAGTGACTTGCACAGTTAATATCTGAGGCTAAATTTGAATTTAGGTGTTCCTGACTGCCAGTCCAGCATTTGTCCACTGACCTCTCGATCTATAAATATGAAGTCAACATGGTAGGGTAATGAAAAGAGCACTAATGATGCAGTGAGTCAGTGGTAGATTTCGAATCTGCAGCTCTGTGTATGCATTCAGACTCTTGCACTTACTACCTATATGGCCTGGTGCAAGCTATTTAACTTCTATGGGTCTCAGTTTCTTAATCTGTTAAAGAATAGGGTTATAGTTTCTCCAACACTAGACATCTAAAGATGGTTCTAGACACTCACAGTATGACCTTGACAAATCTTTTAACTTCTCTGTGGTTCAATTTCCTCACTTTTTAAATGAGATCATTGGATAATACAATTTCTACAGACTCTTACAGTTCTAAAAATTCCTATAATTCTAGAGTTGAATTATGGCACTTAAACCAAAATAGGTGTCCATGGATATAGGCTGGATCACATTGAGAAAATTGGGCAGCATTTTCAACAATCCAGAGCTGCCTTTTGGTGCTAAAGAAACCCATCATTTGAACGATAGTATTCTCCCAGCAAGAGGTTATTACTGAAAATCATGAAACACCACAAATTCAGAAGATTCTAAATCACAGGTCACCCAAAGAGTAATGGAAAGATGTGGAGTTATTAGAAATAGAAATTGTGGAGTTACAAATCATCTGTATCCATATCATGAATAAAGAATATGAGAAATTAAATGAAGGACATCAAAGAAACATGGAAGGAGGTCATTTGGGCATGTAGAGAAAGTGAAAGGTTACCTGGAGAGCCCAGATATGGCATAAGCATCCATGAAATACCTCTCTCACTCAGCTCTCTGTCTTCTTTCTCTGTACCCTTTCACTGCCTATCCTCCACATTTTCCCTCCTCACCCCACATATTAGAATCCCTGGATTCCTTCAAAACTCAATTTAAGTGCCATCGTGTACAGGAAAACTGTCCTGATCTTCATAACTGCTAGTGTCTTCCCATCCAAGATTACCTTCGATCTACTATAAATGATTTCCATATAAGCCTACATATGTACATGTTGCCTCTCCATCTGCTCCCTTAGATCATAAGTGATTAAGGGCATATAGCATTTCGTTTTTGCATTTGTGTCCACCACACTTAGCAGAAGGCCTGATGCTCTAGAAGTGCTTATGAAATGCTTATTGGTGCATTGAATGAACTTATCTCCCAAGAAAGCTCTAGGGAATGACAAGCAATAGCACAATTTACAAGTGGATTGTTGCTACATTGCTGAGCCAAGGTGGCAGAGTAGCAAGAAGAAATACAGCCAACCTTGCTACCACAACTGTTCCATGAAGATCTAGAAAACTTACAAGAATGAATCCTGATCAGGAAATAAAAGGAAAATAATCACAGTGGGGCATTTTCCCAGCCCAGGTGGGCATAGGGAGAGAGACAAGGATGTATTTGGACACTGGAGAATGGAATCCAGTCGGGAGTATGCCATATGGACCATTCCACCATGAGAACCAAAAGATTACCTATTGTGCATCAGAGCAAGAAGAAGCTCCAGCCTCACTTTGAGGGTTCTAACCTGGATAATACATAAACAGGTACCAATTGGCAGCCATATTGCTCACTATCCAGTTTTGGTCCATAGATTCAGGATAGACTAAAAAGAGGACCTGTGCTTAGGGTTGGCATTCCAGGGTGAGGAGCATGTTCAAGTGCCCTGAGCTATCTATGGAACAAGAAGCAATTTCCAAAGCAAGCAGCACCTGTGGAACTCCAGTATCAGGAACAGAGCAAGGTATCACTCCCAGCCCCTAGCACAGTTGTAGTCTGCAGCATAGTAGCTGGAGACAAAATTCCAGAACAAAAAGGAGTCTGCAGTTTTCTTCATCTGAACCTGAAGAACTTTCTGATAGTGGTTGAACCCAGCAACAGTCTAATATTCATGAAATGCAGGCAGGGGTAAGTCCACTAGGGTGTCACTCAGAACCAAACCCAATTAGTAATTGCTCTAGGATTGCACCAGTTTAGGAATAGTAAAAGTTTGCAAGTTTCCTTTATTATTTTCCAGCCTGAGCCTGGAATAAACAACACATTCTGCCATAAGAAAGCAATGGAAGGATCCAAGAGGATACAAGCTCAGCTTAGAAATTCCCACTAGAAATAATATTAGAACCCTAACCTAATATAAAATCCAAAGTCAGAAAGAAAACAAACAAACAAACAAAAAACAGTCACAATAAAAAGCTACTACAAAGACAGGGATGCTCAAGGAATAAAATCCAGAAAAAAATAATTTTGAAACATTCACGAGAAAAGTCACAAATAAAAATACAGCTTGGGCACAAATTCAAATAGAATTCTTGGAAGATTTTAAACAAGAAGGGTTTTTTGGTGGGTTTTTTTAGAGTAGTGAAAAGATGTTTAAAGTCTAATAAATAAACTGGAGGAAAATGAGAAAAATAAAGAGCTATGGGAGAGATTTTTCAAAATAAAATATACAACTTTAAACAAGAGATATAAAACTTATCCAAAACGACAAATTCCCGGTACATCTTTTTGCTGTTGTTCAGTCATGTCCCACTATTCCTGACCTTATCTGTGGTTTTCTTGGCACAGATAGTAGTTTGCTATTTCCTTCTCCAATTCATTTTTTTATATGAGGAAAACAGACAAATTGGATTAAATGATTTGCTTAAGGTCCCATGGCTAATAAGTGTTTAAGGACAGATTTGAACTGAGGAAGATGAGTCTTCCTGACTCCAGGCCTAATATTGTATCCACTGCACCCCCTACCTGACCTGAGTAAGTTAGAATGGACTAAATAGAATTTAATTGGACCTTGGGACAACAATAAGTATTAAAAGTCAAAATACTAAAAACATAGAGGAAAATGTAAAGTATCTCAAAGCAAAAGAAAAGGTACATCAAGGGGAGATAATTTAAGAATCATTGGACTACCTAAAAGAAATGCCCCTCCAAAGATTCTATGCATCATTTCAAAAAATTATAAAAATGTCCATATTACTTAGAATAAGAGATCAAAGTGAAAAGAGGAAGAATCCATCAGTAATTTCCTAAAAGAAACACCAGAAGGAAAACTGCCGGGAATATTATAGTCCAGATTATAGCCAAATCTGGAGTTAACAGGCCAAGGAAAAATTACTTCAGGCATCCAGAAATGAAAATGAATAAACAGCCAAAGTCAGGATCACACACAGTTTAGCAGTCACAACTGTAATGAAGTGAAGAACCTGAAATGCAGTGTTTCAGAAGATAAAAGATATAAGCTTACACTCAAAAGTAATATACCAAACAATAGTATAGCAGAAAAAAAGGATCTTTAATAAAATAGATTACTTCAAAAAAGTCCTGATGAAAATACCAGATCTGTGTAGAAACTCTGAAAGACAAACACAGCAATTAAAGAAACATAAAAAGGTAAACATGAGCAAATAACCTGAAGGAACTAAATAGGGAATCATTACATTCTTTTTTTATTTTAAAAACCTTACCTTCTCTCTAGAATCAATACAAATATTAGTTCCAAGGCAGAAGAGTGGTAAAGGCCTAGACAACTGAAGTTAAGTCACTTGCCAAGAGTCACACAGCTCAGGGGTATCTGAGGCCAGATTTGAACCCAAGTCTTCCTGATTCAAGGCCTGGTACTATCCAGTAAGCCACCTAACTGCCCCTGTATTACATTCTAAAATGGGAAGATGATATAGATGCCCTCTCAAAACTCTATAATCATCACTGCTCATAGAAAGAATGAAAAAATGTAATAAGACAAAGAGCTTAGGAATGGTTTTGTTATATTTTGATGATCTTAAAAGAAGAACAGAATAGAAGGCAGAAGAGAATACACTAGAGGAAGAATAATTAGTGTGTTCAATTAAGAACACTACAGTACAAACAGAAAGTAATCAATGAGGGAATTATTTGATACTTGAACCTCATTCTAATTTGAACTGGTTAAAGGCAGGAAGGTAGGGGTAGGGTACAGAGGTATGTTTCACTTAGCGTGGAAACAAGAGAGAAAGAAATGAAAAAGAAAAAGGAAGGCAGATTAGAGGAAGGATTAGTCCTAAGCAAAACAAACTCTAAGGGAACTGTATGTTGAAAAAAGGTGTTTTTTAAAAAGGATAAAAACCTGTGAATGGATGATTTCTGTTTCTATTTCTTTTTTTTTTCCATTTGATGGAGAAATGAGTGAGAGAAAAGAAAGAGGGGCAAGGAAATAGAAGTAGATTACACCAAAACTAGAGCATTGATTCTGAACATTTTACTTCTTTCTTGCCACTTTCTTCTTTAAAGAGAATGTTTCTGTATTACAAATATTGGTACTGTTTGACTCTACCAAATACAAAAAACGAAGAAAACACAAGCCAAAAAAAAAAGGTTCTCCTTCATTTGTCTGACAATATCAATATATTATTGATTAAAGAAATGCAAATAGAACAACTCTGAGATATGATCTCATAAACTATCATATTGGTTAAAACGATAAAAGGGCCGAATGACAAATGTTGTAGGAGATGTGGAAAAATTGAAATACTAGCATATTGTTGGTGTAACTGTGAACTGATCCAACTATTTTGCAGAGTAATTTAGAATTATATTCAATCCTTGACTCAAACCATGCTATTGAAAATTTCATCATCAAGTCTATCAAGATAAGTAACAATTAAAAATAATTCAACTTCTTGTCATATAGAGCATTAATGTAAACCTAGAAGGGTCCTTTAAAGACATAATCCAACCTCTTTTAAAAAAAGGAAAAAAAAAATGAAGTCTAAAAAATTTAGTGACTGTCCCGAGGGAAGGTAGGGTAATAAGTAGCATAACTATGATTTGAACTGTTTCTCTGATTTAAAAATGTATCACTCCACTATTCCACACTGTCCTGGTCATTTTAAAAAATTATTAATTATGCTATTTTGACAAATGGCCATCAACATTTTCCATATAACTGACATCTTCTGGTTCATTCAACATGAGGCGTAAGTTTCCAGTTTCAATATTCTGAGTGTTATATTGGTACCTTAAGATTCTAACACAATATCAACTGTTCATGTTTGCTTTGTAAAACTAGACCTCTCTTACTGTAGAAGATCTGATGGATAAAGAATGCAAAATATTAATAGTTGATGCCAATTTTTACAACTTAATTCGGCTATGGAATCATGGCTCCCTGAGATCTGCAATGCCTCTCCCCCTATCCCAGGTTCTGTCCTTTGGAAGACAGTCTCCATTTTGGTGAATTCATTGACTCATAAATTTAATTACCATATCTTGGCTGATTGCTTCCAAATCTTTATATCCTTATTTGTTCCCTGAGTTCTAGTCCTGGATCACTATAACATATTGGACATTTCCAAGAGAATGTCTTGCAGATATCTCAACCTTGACATGTCCAAAATTTTGCAGCTCATTATCTTCGCCCCCAATAGACCCCTCTTACGAAATTCACTATTCCTGTCAAGAACACCTCTGTCCTTCCAGTTACCAGGTTAACCATTTTGGAATCTATTCATCTTTTATTCTCACTTTTCAAATATATATGATCACTTGCCAATTCTTGTCATTTTGTGTCCTTAGAATCTTTCACATATGTCCTCTTCCCTCCACTCATAAAGTCACTATTCTAGTTCAGACTCTCATTATCTCTAGAATGGACTATTGCAAACATAGATCAACTCCATTGCCTCTTATTACATTAGTGATCAAATATAAACCTCTCCAAAATTAAAAACCCTTTCCAAACTTGGTCCAGCCTTCCTTTCTACACTTATTAAATATTATTCACCTTCATGTACACTACAGTCCAACTGAACTGACCTTACTATTCCTGATACATAGAATTTAATGTTCCATATACATATTCATATACAGGTTGTACCCTATCTCTGGAATTCACTCCTTCCTCACTGCTTCTTAAAAACCATACTTTTCTTCAAGAATCAGTTCAAATGATGAAGTCTTTTCTGTTTCCTCCACATATTAATGTTTTCTCCCTAAAATTCCTTTATACGTATTTTAATATATTTTGTCATTAGTTTATTAATTAAATCAATTAGATATTAAAATTTTTAACATTTTTGAGTTTCAAATTCTCTTCCTTCCCTCCTTCCCTCTGCCTTCCATGAGGAGGCAAGCAATTTCATATCTATTATACCTGTGAACTTGTACAAAACATTTCTATGTTAGCCATGTTGCAAAAGAAAAAAGATAAAAAAAAAGGAGAAAAATGAAGAAAGTTTTTAAAATGTATGTTTCTATCTACATTTAGTTTGTCAGTTTTCCCTCTAGAAGTAGATAGCATATTTCTTTAGGACTCCTTTGGTATTGTCTTTGTCAGTGTATTCCTGAGAATAGCTAAGTCATTCACAGGTAATCATTGTATAATATTGTTTTAAATTCTTTTCCTTTTTTTATAATTCTGCTGCTGATATTGACTAGCAGCCAGCAGAAGTTTTGTTTCTCACCACTGTCCCCTCACTCACTTGTTGTTTTTAATTTTTTTCTTTTTTTCATGTAATTCTCATTGTATACAATATTGATGTTACTGTGTATAAAACTCTTCTGGTTCTGCTCCTTTCATTTTGCATCATTTCATATAAATCTTTTCTTGTATCTATTTTTATGCCTATTCATATACACATATATTTTAATATGAATGTTAATATGTGAATCTATTTTTATACCCACATATGAATACTTTTATATCTATCTATGTTCCTATATATATGTTGTCTCTTCCAGCTAAAATATAAGTACTCTCAGAGCAGGACTTGATTCCCAGAGACTAGTACTATATACATCTGTTGTTGTTATTGAGCTGTCTGACTTTTTGGGACCACTTCTGGAGTTTTTTTTGGAAAGAAAAGTAGTTTACCATTTCCTTCTCTAGCTCATTTTACAGATGTGGAAACTGAGAGAAATGGGGGCTATGTGATTTGCCCACAGTCACTCAGTAAACGTGAAGCCATATTTGAACTCAAGTCTTCCCGACTCTGGGCTGCCCTGGCACTGTATATAGTAAGTGCTTATTGATTGGGTGAAGAGGTGACAGTTCTTTGATCCAGTTAATTACTTGGAGAGGTTTTGACTGCTGTGTGATATGTTCATTCATTTTAGGGCTATGCTTAGTGCTGAGCTAGATTTATCTCTTTGAGGAGTTATTATGGTTTAGTTGATTTTTTTTCTAAAGTGTTTTCAGGGCACCAAGTACATGATGTGTAGCTGTACTTTATGCAGTATCCATTCTAAGGACAACAAATAGAATGCCATTTGCCTCAAGGAAGAAAGATCAAGGCTCCTGTGTCATCAGAGCAGGTGGAATCCTCATTTGTAAAGAAATCAAGCCTACCCAGAGAGATATTTTGAATTCATTTTGCACGCTTATACTTGTGGGAAATGAATTTCAGGCTGTCCTCTTACATCTTTACATTCTACATTCTTCATTGCTACCCTATTTTTCCTTTCCTTTGGGCCCATGCAGCACTGTTAAATTTCACTCTTTTCCAGCAACTCAATCAAGCCTTTTTGTCATTGCCTTCCATTCTAGCTTACTCTGAGGCAGGTAATCAGACTAGAAGAACAGAGTAAGTCCTGTCTCGGTCCTGAAGTAAGATTTCCCTGCCTATCCTTTTCAGTTACCTTTGTGTCCCTTAAGTGCCCTAGGAAGTGGGGAAAAGCAGACACACTATAGAGGGTCTAATAGGACTTTGAGAAAATAAAGGAAATACATATAGCCAAATAGCGATAAATTATAGTTATATTCCACTTGGAGAATTCTGAAGTCCTTTTCTCACTACAGTCCAGCAAAGCAGGGAGTATAAGTACTTTTGCTACCATTTTAAAAAATCCTTACTTTTTATCTTAGAATCATTGCTATGTATTGGTTCTAAGGCAAAAAAATTGGCAATGGGTATTGAGCAACTTGCTTAGGGTTCCACAACTAGGTAGTGTCTGAGGCCATATTTGAACCCAAGAATTCCCCTCTCCCAGCATGGCTCTCTATCCACTGAACAACTTTGCTGCCTCCTATTACTCCCATCTTACAGATAATAATTTGGTTCTGAGAAGTTATATGACTTGTCTATGATCACACGACTAATAATTATATGTGGCAGGTTTGCAACCACATCTCCTGGCTCGAACGCCAACATTGGGTATGCTGTCTCATGAACAAAAGGGAAATCAGAGGAAATTTTGTAGAAACTAAAACCCTACTTCAAATGATTTTTTTCCCTTTCTTGGTACCTGTTTCTAAGATGCCTTGGAACTATAACCTATTAAACACTTGGTTTAGGTATATTCTCACAAACAGTAGGTATGTCATGTAAAATAATTAAGATTCACATTAAATATGGCATATATTATAATTAAAGTGCTCTTAGTTTCTAATAAGAATAATGGTAATAACTTTGTAATGGTAAAAGTATTTTGTTGAAATTGAATGGGTCTTGAAGATCAGATGTAGCACAAACACCCATGTGAAGTAATATCCTTGATTTTTATCCTACCAAACCATATGCTGAATTATTCCACAGATCATCGAGCATACAATTTCCTATTATAATACAGAGGTTCCTCGGGGCAGAGAGTGGACAGACAAGGAAGGAAGGGGCAGTGGCCTCTCCTTTCTGGGTATTGCAACTGTTAATAATAACTAACATTTATATATGATGATCACAAGCAACTCTGATAGATAATGACTATTACTATACCCATTTTTCAGGTGAGAAAACTAAGATTGACTTGTCCAAGATTGCCTAGCTAAATAATGTCAACCAGCGGGATTTGAATTCCAGACCTCAGACTTCTAAGCATTTAACACTCTGTCCATAGCCCTAGTTCCAATGAATGAGGGAGGTTATTAGAAATTATCAGGTCTTTATTTTTGTTGCATAATTTCAATAGCAGCCCAGCCTACAAGCTCTTGAGGGAATGGCTTACATGGGAAGAGGATCATCTCTGTTTCTTCCATAGGGCTGTCTTCCTCCTCTTGATCAGAGGAAGACTTTGTGAAGAACTGGTCTTTCCAACTTCCATAGTGAAATATCTCTGGAGCAACCGCCACCACCAACAGCATATTTATCTGTATCACAAGCTCAGGACAAACTAGATATAATGAAAAAGAAAGCAGCTTCAAGACTGTACAAGAGGCCTGATCCTGGGTTCAGCAGAGGAAGACAAACACTTGAGGGAACCTGATGAGGACTCCACAAAAGGAGAAAAGGATTTATGTCCTAACATGAGCTTTACAGAAGTCCAAGTTCTTATCACTTGTGTCCTTGACACTGTCAAATCAGAAATGGATGATTTTTATCAATTGAGATAACACTAAATAATTTACATTACTATCTTCTTTGTCAATGGACCCTAAGGACCAAAGAACTTTTCAGTCTGATTTGTGGCTGAAATCTCCTATATCTATTCTCCCAGTATTAAAATATGGTCTCCTTAGGAATAGGGACCAAGTCTGCTTTTCTGTTTTTATGTTCAACATTTGTCAGAATGTTTTACATATACTAAATGTTAAAATTTTTTGTCATTCATTCAAAGTTTATCTTTCATTTCCTTGGATGTAAAAAGAGTAAAAATCAGTGTTATTAAATCACTGTGAAAAAGAGAGACAGATCAGACCTAATATAGGAAAATGACAATAAAGGATAGCAGAAATATAGATGTAGCTTTGATTTGTGATTTATCTCCACAGATGATGAATAAGAGAGAATTTTGCTTTCCCACTTCAGTCCCTACCTTCAAAGCACTGATTAATTAATTGTGAGGCAGCTCAGGTACTTTGTCCAGTTTCATTATGAAATGGATTAAAATCAGAGAGACTGCTTTATATCACCTCCCCAAACACCTTGGATTCCTACTCTTGGATGCCTGCCTGTTAGATGACCCACCAAACAATGGGTTGTAATGAATAGATTCCTGGAAAATAAAAGCAGAAAGAAGAAATTGAAGTTGTAAAGAACACCATTGTGTGAGCATATTCACAATAAATGGTCGTGCTCTGTTAAAATGTTAAAACCTAAAACTAGAAATGGAAAACTCCTGTGGGTCATTTGTTATCCCCTCCATCACACAATAAGGTAGACTCCCTTCCAAAAGTGTGTCTTTGGATACTTTGTCCAGTCTAATGTGAAATGACTTACTTGATGTCTTTTCCACAGCTTCCATCATGAGGCCATTCCACAATTTAATAGATAACACTATTGGGAAAACTTTGTAGATACAGAGCCTACATTTTCTTTTACTCAATTTCATGCCATTACTTCTAGCGGTGCCCCTGGGGACCATCCTAAACAATTTCTTTCTCTTGATGGTTATGCATTCTGAATTCCTGGAGGTATGTATCATATTCCCTTAAGTCACCCTACAAAAAAATTTGAAATATATTGTACATAAAGTAGTTAATTCTTTGGTCGATATGTGCATTTAGTTTTTGTGATCTTGTCTCATAAATCATTCCCCCCAGCCTATGAATCAATCAGCTTTCCTCTAAATTCCCTCAAGTTTGTCAACATCTTTTATTAAAGGACTCACAAAATGATTTGGTAATCACATTCCTATCCTGCCGATGCACTATACAGATAGATTATTGATTCCTGGTTTCTGGCTTTAGCTGGCTTGTACTTTGGTACCTTTGATATATCTTGACAATTTTTTTTCCTTTTCTTACTTTAATGTCTTTCATAGGTACCCTGAGCAGTAACCTCTGTCTTGAATTTTGAGTGGGGAATGATTCTAATTAGTATATTTGTGTATTGGAAAAATCCTCAGTCATAGCAATTAGCTCATGAAAGAGCCTTAGAGATCAGCTCTTCCCTTCTTTTTCAGATGAGAAAACTGAGACTCAGCAAGATCATTTGATTTAGAGGTCAAAGGACTTTAGAAGGTGACTAATTCATTCTCTTGTTTTATAGATGAGGAAACTGAGGTTCAGTAAACTTAAGTGACTTGCCCAAGGTCATGCAGTAGTTACAAAGACAAATTTGAATTGACTCTATATCCAGTGCTCTTTCCCTGAAAAGCATCAATCGACTTGAAGTCTGTCCAAGATACTTGTATACTGCATGGCCATAGGTAAGTCACTTAATCTTTGTGGGCCTCAATGTATTCATCTCTTCAGATTAAACATGGAAAGATGAATTATCATATATATCTAAAATTGCCCCAAGTCCCAAAATCTTCCTTAATCTATCAGTAAGCATTTATTAAATGGCTTCTATGTGCTAAACTCTGTGCCTGGTACAAAGGATATAAAAATCAAAATGAAACATTTCCTGCCTTCCAATAACTTCTCTTCTATGCTAAGATGCAACATGAGCACATATAAATATATATAAAATAGATACAAGGTAAGTTTGGAGTGTGAGGGGAAGGTAATAGTAACTGTGGGAAATCAGGCAAAGCTTCATATAAAAGGTAGTATTTAAGATGAGATTTTAAGGGACCTAGAAATTATAAGGCATAGTTGTAAAGGGAAGAAAGTGTTCTAAATATGGCAGACAAAGTCATGGAGGTGCCATATGGAATGTCATATATAATAATCAAGCAGGAAAGCTAATTTGACCAGACTTTATGTACACAAAGAATAGTCCTGGACAGGTAGATTAGAATCAATTTGTGAAGGATTTTACATACTGGAATTGAACTTTTATTTAATCCAAGATGTAATAGAAAGCCACTACAAAATCTTGAGCAAAAGAATGCCTTGATGAAACCTGTGTTTAAGAATAACATTTTAGAGGTGAATGGACAATGGATTCCTCCTCCTTCTCTATTACTGTTTAGGATACAACTGTCAGCCCAATTACCCAGTCTCACCATCCAGGTGTCATCTTGAATTTATCACTCTCCCTCTCTCACTATACATTGTATACCATATACAATCTGTTGCCAAGTGTTGTCAATTCTTACTTCATAAAAATTTCTCATACCCCTTTCTCTCCTGACACAAGCACCACCCTGGTCCAGGTCTTTAACACTCGACACAGGTACTATTAAAATCACTTTCTAGTTGGCCTTCTGCCACAAGTTTCTCTCCACTCTACTTCATACTCCAATTAGTTATCAAAGTTATCCTTCCCTATATAATTAACTTTAGTGGTCACCTGTCATCTCTAGAATCAAATATTGCTCCTTCTATTTGCCTTTTTCTAAAATGAATTTTATTTTTTCCAGATTACACATCAATATTATTTCTTAATATTTGTTTTCTGATATTTTGCAATCCTTGTTCTCTCTCTCACTTCCACCTCTACCCACTCCCCAAGAAAGCAGGTAATATGATTTTGATTATACATATATTATAATATAATACATATTTACATGTTCATCATGTTGTGAAAGAAGATGAATATTGATATCACTGGACAAAAATTGAAAGAGGAAATAAGGAATGGTATGTTTCAATTTGCATTCAGGCTTTATCTGTTTCTTCTATGGCAATGTATATCCTTTTATTCCTTATGATTTCCTTGATGTTGTCCTAGATCCTTGCCTTGTTGATATTAGGCAAGTCATTCACAGTTGATCATCATACATTATTGTCATTACTATATACAACATTCTCCTCTTTCTGCTAGCTTAGCATTTTATCACTTAATATGTCTTTCCTGTTTTTTTCTGATTATTTTCTTTATTATTTCTTATGGCACAATAATATTTCATTACAAGCATATTCCACAACTTGTTTAGCCATTCTCCAATTGATGGGTATCCCTTTAGTTCCTAATTCTTTGCTACCACAAAAAGGGTTGCTAGAAATATTTGGGTACCAGTAAGTTCTTTCCCTATATCTTTAATCTCCCTTCCATACAGACCTAGTGAGGTTATTGGTGGGTCAAGGCCTATCCACAGTTTCATGGTCCTATGAGCATGTTTCCAGATTGTTCTCCAGTGTGGTTGTAGCAGTTTGCACTCCACTAGCAGTGTATTAGAGTACCAATTTTTCATATACTCTCTAGCATTTATCATTTTCGTTTTTTGTCATGTTAGTCTGGTGTGAGGTGATACTTCAGAGTTTTGTTTTGTTTTTAATTTGTATTTCATTACTCAATAGTGATTTGAAGCATATTTTCATATGACTAAAGATAGTTTTAATTTTTTCATCTGAGAACTTCCTGTTCATATCCTTTGACAATTCATCAATTT
The DNA here is from genome assembly GCF_016433145.1 of Gracilinanus agilis. NCBI lineage: Eukaryota > Metazoa > Chordata > Mammalia > Didelphimorphia > Didelphidae > Gracilinanus > Gracilinanus agilis. The sequence goes on along the minus strand of NC_058132.1, from coordinate 183,610,452 downwards.
TAAAATGCTATTTGACTTTTAAAGCCCTTCATAATCTGGCCTCTTTCTACCTTTCCAGGCTCCTTAAACTTTGCTTCTTTATTCCTCATACAATAAGATCAATCAGGTGACTCTAGTTTGTTTGATGTTCCTCAGACATTTCACTTCATGTCTCAACTTAGTGCATTTTCCCTGGACATTCCCCTTACCTGTAATTTTCTCTTTTTCATCTCCATTTCCTGGTTTTCATGGCTTCCTTCACTCTCAGTTAAAATCCTACCTTTTGCAAGAAGCCTTTCCTGGTCCTCTTCAATGCTGGTGCTTTCCTTTTGAAAATGTCGTCTTTTTATCCTTTATGTAATTCATTTGTGCACAGCTATTTGCATGTTGTTAGATTGTGATTTACTTGAGGACAGGAATTTTTATTGCCCCTCTTTACATTTCCAGCATTTAGTAGAGTGCCTGACATAGGGGAAGCTCTTAATAAATGCATGTTTCCTTGATTTGACTTGGATGGATTAAGGTGAGACTTGAGACAAGGTTACCAATTAGGAGATATTTAAAGTAAATAGAAAAGAAAAGAGTAACAACATAATTTTAACCAGTAAATAATGCAAAGCCATTTCCCCTGAGAATAACATCATGGGGCATACAATCTATTAATAAAGAAGAGTCAATCAATATTGCCTTTTATGAAAAAGATGCTCCACAAATCCTGACCCTGTCTTTTATAGGTAGCTGTGTCTTCTTTCTGATTGGCCTGATAGTTCATTCTTTGAACTTCCCCTGGAAGTTCTAATTGGTGGATATTCTGAAAGAGGAGGTAGATTTAGAGATCCCAACTTCTCCCCCATTACTTCATCACAGGGGAGGTAGATCTTCACCCTGTTAGAGAAATGTGGCTGACCTTCCCTGCTTTCAAATGTCTTGGGGAGGATATTCTTGTTTAGAGATAAAGTAAGGATCCTATACCAACAAAAGTTTAAAATGGGTATATGATTTAAGCATAAAGAATGATACCCTAAGTAAATTGGAGGAATGTGGAATAGTTTACATGTGAGGTCTATGGAGAAGGGAAGAATTTATGACCAAACAAGAGATAGAGAGCAATATAAGATGTAAAACGAATAATTTTTATTATATTAAATTTAAAAGTATTTGCATAAACCAACATTGGTGAATCTTTTAGAGACCATGTGCCCAAACTGCACCTTCAATCCACCTGTGACCCCTCCCTTTCCTCCCCCTGCATTACCCACCGACAGTGGAGGGAGGAAGTGCTCACTTTGGTCTATTGGACAGAGGGGTGGGACATGCAAAAAATGTAGTCAGGCACAGTGGAGAGGGGAAAAGGAGCAGCCCTCTCTATGCTTCTGGGGCACATGTGCCGTGTCTTCACCAACACAGGTATAAACAAAACCAATGTGAAGAGAACTAAATCAAATTTATAAGAAAACAAGCCATTCTCCAGTTGACAAATGATCAAAGGATATGAACAAGCAATTTTCAGATGAAATCCAAGCTATCAATAATCATCTGAAAAAATATTCAAACTCTTAATTAGAGAAATGCAAATTAAAACAACTCTGACCTACCACCTTACACCTATCTGATTGGTCAATATGACATTAATGAAAAGTGATAAATGTGGAAGGAATATGACAAAATTGGGACACTGATGCATTGTTGGTGGAACTGTGAACTGATCCAACCATTCTTTTTTTTTTTTTTTTAATTTTTTAGAAAAATTTTCCATGGTTACATGATTCATGTTCTTATTTTTCCCTTTACCCTCTTTTACTCCCCTACCCCCATAGCTGATGCACATTTCCACTGCTTTTAACATGTGTCATCTATCAAGACCTATTTCCATATTATTGATAGTTGCATTGGTGTTGTCATTTTGAGTCTACATCCCCAATCATATCCGCATCAACCCATGTGTTCAAGCAGTTGTTTTTCTTCTGCGTTTCCCCTCCTGTAGTTCTTCCTCTGAATGTGGGTAGTGTTCTTTTTCATAAATCCCTCAGAATTGTCCTGGGGCATTGAGTTGCTGCTAGTACAGAAGTCCATTACATTCTATTTTACCACAGTGTATTGGTCTCTATGTACAATGTTCTTTTGGCTCTGCTCTTTTCACTCTGCATCAGTTCCTAGAGGTCTTTCCAGTTCACATGGAATTCCTCCAGTTTATTATTCCTTTGAGCACAGTAGTATTACATCACCAGCATATACCATAATTTGTTCAGCCATTCTCCAATTGAAGGGCATACCCTCATTTTCCAGTTTTTTGCCAGCACAAAAAGCATGGCTATAAATATTTTTGTACAAGTCTTTTTATCTATGATCTCTTTGGAGTACAAACCCAGTAATGGTATGGCTGTGATCCAACCATCTTGAGGGCAATTTGGAACTACAACTAAAGGACTATAAAACTGTGCATATTCTTTGGCACTATAATATTACTACTAGGTCTGTATCTCAAAATGATTATAATAAAGGGGAAAGGACCTACTTGTAAAAAATATTTATAGTTCCTCTTTTTGTGATAGCAAAAAATTAGAAATTGAGGAAATGTCAATCAGTTGGGGAATGCCTGAATAAATTGTGGTATAATGTTGGTGATGGAACACTATTGTGTTATAAGAAACAATAAGCAGGATAATTTCAGAAAATCTGGACCTATATGAACTGATGCAGAATAAAATAAGCAGAACCAGGAGAACACTGTAATCAGTAACCACAATATTGTACAATGATTAACTATGAAAGACTTAGCTACTCTCAGCAATATAATGATCTAGGACAATTCTGAAACATTTATGCCAAAGAATGCTATCCACCTCCAGAGAAAGAACTGTTAAGAGTGAGAAAGCAGATCAAATCATATGATTTTTTACTTTGGCTTATTTGCACTTTTGTTTTGCACTTTTGGTTTTATGTGAGTATACTCTTATAGCGATGAAAGTATGGTTTGCATGATAATACATGTATAACCTTTATCAAATTGCTTACCATCTCCAAGAAAGGGAACAGAAGGGAGGAAGGGAGATGATTTGGATCTTATAATTTCAGAAACCATATGTTGAAACTTGTTATTACATGTAATTGGGAAAACAAAATATATATATATTTTTAAAAGATAAAGAAAGGCCTTTATCTTCTCAAAAGCTTTAACAAAAGACAAAATGTCCCAGCACAGTTAGATGCCTTGAAGCCTGGGAGTAAATTATGTTAGCTTTAGAGCAGCCTGACCTTCAAAATTTGAGGTTTAAGAAAATGGCTTCACAGAGACATATTGCTAATAAATAACCCAATTCAACATTAATTTTCCGTAGGTGGTAACTGTGTAAGTGGAGAATAAACAAAAAGAAGAGGGAAAGCATTTGTTAAGTGTTTATTTTGTGGTGTGCACTGAAAATACAAATGCATAAAAAGTCTTTGCCCTCAAGGAGTTAACATTCTAACAGAAGAAGACAATACATATCAGAGAAGTGGGGGCTAGGGAAGGAAGTTTTGTTCTGGAAAGTTCCAAGGATAGTGAGTTGATGTATAGGGAAGTCAGTTGATATGCCCTTTCCAAATATAACGGTACTATTGATTTATGCCCAGAGCAAAAGGTGGAAAGTGAGGAGGGGAGAGGTGCCATGCATACATCAGGCAGATGACCTGATGGTCTGGGTGCACTGGTAGATGAGAAGAAAAAAAATTATGTTGGGATTAGGGCCAGCTGGATATAGTGATCTAATTAGACTAGTTTCTACTCATTTCAATCATCAGTCATGATCTCTGGCATCTGAGAGTTGTGAAAATGAGTTGATTAATTCTCCAAGAAATGGGGACATGAATTCAGGAATTCCTACATATGGAGGTACAGGTCTCATGAGAAAGATACTAGTCCAGATGGGAAGAATGGCCAGGGACAAAAGAAAATGACTGGATATTCTGTCTGTATGGCTGTCTCAGATGTGAAAAAGGAGAAAGGAGGATAAATTGAGAGATGTCTTGGAGGTAGCATGGATAAGAGTTGTCAAGTATGTAGATATATGAGAGGAGAGAGAGAGAGAGAGAAGTTAAGAACTCCAAGACTGTAGAAATGCTGAGTATCTGAAAGAATAGAGATACCCTTAACATAAATAATGAAATAGAAAAAATCCTTATTTATCCAGTCTTTGATCATGGTCCTTCCTAAATTACTCAGTTTCAATGGTACTCCCAGCACACACAAAAAATGAGAGTATTATGAAATGGTTACATTTAATTGTAAAGGCAGGCTTGCCAAGTTTCCATTGTTTAAGCATGGTTGGAGGTTGTGTTTTTTTTCATAACTCCAAATTAATATAATTAACTAGATACTCCACACTTGGATCACTTTATCAGGTGATAACACATCTTCTGAGTTCCTGAATGAATAAGATAATGTAAACCAAATACTATGAGTGAAATATTTCAAACAGATGATAAAATGCATTGGGATTAGTCAAAAGAATTAGACATGGCTCTCGGCATATGTGTATCTGGGAAAATTTTGTCAATTACTTCCAGAGTTAAATTTAAAGAGTTTTTTAGGTGACAGGTCCTAAGGGTACCAGTAATCAGAAGACAACAAAGCAGGGGAAGATTTTCTCTCATTTTTCGCAATGGTCAGAAGATTGTATTGTGAACTTCAAATGGTCAAAAGATTTGGAATCAATATAAGCAATAGGAAGTATCCCAGGAGCAGTGTGTAGTAGCTGGCAGTGGCTGATATGAACATCTTTATCAAGAGTTAAGGGAAATTAGATATACAATTAGACAAATAAGTTATAGACTTTATAAGGGTACCAACCCTTAGACCCAAAAGAGAGCTATATAGACGAAAGGAGAGCTTCATGAAGTTTCTGCCTTCCAGGAAGTATAAGAAGGATTTCCATCTAACCAGAAGCATCACTTCCCATGTGCTATGTGAGCTCTCTAAGCTTGAATCCATTTTCCCCTCCACTCTGTATGGATTTGGGGGGCAGGGAGGATGTCTTAAACTTTTAAAGAAGGCATGTTTTATACCAGCTTTTATTATATCACCACCTTAGTAAATAATCCTAATTAAAAACAAATTAACCATAGCTGTCCAATTCTAAATAACTAAATACTCAATGGGGAGCACACCAGTCAGGTCTCACAAGTGACAATATAATAAAACTTCAACTCCTGAGGGTTACCCCTAGAATACTGAGAAGAGAAGTAATCACTCTCTAGGGCCCTGTCCTGCCAAATGGAGTGGGTGTTGAGAAAGTAGCCCCTATAAAATGTACTACACATACATCCTTTGAAAACACAATCTCCAATAAGGAAAGGAACTCTACCTTTCTTCTGAATGACTTTTCTACCTCACCAAGTATGGGAAATAGCTTGGGATGCAAAACTAAATATGTCTTACCTTTTTTTTTTTTGCTAAGCCAGTGTGAAGTCCCTTGATTGCTGCAAAATTTGTAATAGCTGAAAATAGACGCAATCTTCTGGCAGCAATTCCATCATTTGCAGATAACAACAGCTTGTCAAAAATTATTTTCTAAACTTGAGCTTTATGCTTTCCAATTAAACATCTGGTCATTAATTGAATGTACCTCCTTGGGAAGTTGAGAAGGGCAGAGCCCCTACATGACATCTAAGATGTGTTGCCTCAGGAATGCCATTGTGTAGACTGCCTTGTTTTAAAGAGTAAACTATCGTTCTCAACTGTAGCATGGAAGGAAAACAGCCAGCTGGTGTCACACATGCAATTTAAAGGTCCTTTTTTAAAGGGAACATGAAGAGGGAATTTAACCAGGAATATGAAGACTAGGGTAAAATAGCTCCCTAAGGCACTATTCTTAACTGGGAAAGATCTATCAGCAGCTTTGGGTCTCATCCATAAACTTAGAAGCCAGACAAAGAAAACGCATGTATTCTCCCAAGATCAAAGAATCTTGTTATCCAGTACTATTATCATCTTAGAAAGAGTACAGTCAGTTTTGTTGTCTTTAAAAAAGCCATACTTTCCAATTAATGCCAGAGAGTTGGACACAATGTCTTCCTTAGACTAAACTCTGCAGAACATAATATATGTTCCCTACTTCAGATTGGCTGTGGGAATGAGTACAATCATCTAAAGCTGAACAAAAATGAACAAAACCTGCAAAATCTATCAAAACTTCTTTCTCCAGTGTATTCTGACAGAATGGCAAGTTGGACTTTGTTCCACATTGAATGGCTTCACCTCCATCCTACCCCACCCTACCCCCAGCCATCTACTGTAACTTGGCTATTAACATCCAAAATATCTATGAGGACTTTGGTCCTTCTAATAATGGTCTTCATCACTTCTGACTTCTTCAGTACTTTGCTTCCTCCCCAAAAGCCTTGTTCAGATGCCATCTCATGGAAAAGGTCTTCTCTGATCTTTCTATTTGTTAATGTTTCTACATATATACATGTATATACACACATAGTTTGCATTTAATAAGTATATTTTGTATATACTTCGCCATGAGAGTTTTGTGTTCTACCCCACTCCCACTGCTAAAAATACTAAGCTTCTTGAGATCAACCATGGTTTCATTTTTTTTTTCATATCCCCAGCATCTAGCATACTATCGTGCATTTCAATCAGGTCTGACTCTCCTGATTTCATTTGGGGTTTTCTTGGAAATGATGCTGGAGTTACTTGCCATTTCCTTCTCCTGATCATTTTGCAAATGAGAAAATGGATACAAACAGGGTAAAGGGCCTTTCCCAAGGTCGCACAGCTAGTCTGAGGCCAGATTTGAACCCAGGTCTTCTGACTTCAAGCTTGAAGTCCTATCCACTGTGTAAGTACTATCACTAAATTCTTGTTAAACTGAATTGACCTTGTTTTAGTTCGCTGATTACAAATATCAACATAATTTTACTTAAAATATAAAAAGTTGCCCAACCTTAAAAAAGAGTAGCTTTGGTCTCTCTCTCTCTCTCTCTCTCTCTCTCTCTCTCTCTTTCTCTCTCCTCCCTTCTAAAACCCTTCTCTTCTTTTCCCTCTCCAACTCTCACCAAGCCACCCTACTTCTCTTTCTCCCTCTCCTACTTCCACCCCTAGTGACTAAGCCCTAATGACAGAAACACTCAATACTGTCACCTTTTCTGAATTGACTGCTGGGAGAAAGCCTGAGATATGTTGCCTGGGCTGTCACTGCCTTAGCTTCCCTCTGAAGTGGAGGGGATCTTTTTTTAACCTATATATCAAGGGGCTGTTGAAGTGTCAGTGTTTTCCATTTTGCTCAGGGCAGATGCTCTTATTACTGAAGAGACTTCCTCTAAACCTGTCAGTCAATGTGACAGAAGTTCACCCAAGCCCTTTCAAGGGCAGTGAGTTTGGCATTAACATTCAAACTCCTAAGGTCAGAATTTCCAAGTAGGTCTTTGTGTAGTGAGGTGAACCATTAATTCTAGCCGGTCCCCTCACTCTCCACTCCCCACTCCACTGCCGATATTATCCACGTACATCCATTTTTGATGTGGTTGTTTTCTTCTCACGGTGCACAGAGAGCTTTCAGTTTTTATATTAACACCCCTACCCTCAAGCATCCCTTCATCAATAATGGCAAAAATTTGCTGGTCTAACTCAGATAGATGAAAGGAGAATAGTAAATGTGCTACATATACACCTGCTATTCAAAGGGTTCCTGAAATGATCACTTTAGACAATTTAGCATTTGGATGAAGTTCTGGAGAATCTTTGTTCCTGTGCTACCTTCCCCATCAGCGAACACATCAGAATGTAGGAGATAGTATTTTCCCAAGGCATCATCTAGCAAGCTTACTGTAATTTATATAATTCTATAAATTATGCAAATAAAATTGCAAAAATTGCATAAAAATGCAAAATAAAATATATAACTATAAATTATACAAATTTATATAACAAGCTTTAGTGACCTTATCATGATTTATATTCTGCTTTAAGGTTTTCAAAATGCTTTATATATGTCACCTTATTTGATGCATACAACATGCCTTCTCTCAAAAGATGTTATTATAAGACCCATTTCACACAAAAACAAGGTAAAAGAGGGTCATTTACAGCCAGTAAATGTTTGAGGGAAGATGTGAACCTAAGTCTTCTTGACTCCAAGTCAAATATTCTCTTCATTATAGCATGGTGGCTTTTTCATTATTACCTTTTCTATTTTGTTTCAAATTTCTGTAGATTGATGTAAAGAATTCCTCATCATAAAACTCCCACCAAATGCAGGTAGGTAGGGAGAGAGAGAGAGAGAGAGAGAGAGAGAGAGAGAGAGAGAGAGAGAGAGAGAGAGAGAGAGATACTAGACCAATAGATGGTAGGTCAGCATTAGTAAAGAGTTTCCCATCAGTGTGCCCAGAGGGCAACTTCAAGTTGTCTATGAGCACCCACCTCCCACCCCATTATGAGAGACAGCAGAGGGAGGAAGTATTCACTTTGGGTGGCTGGACAGAAGGGAGTGGCATGCAAAAAATGTACTTGGCACTGGGAAGAGGAGAAACGGAGCAGCTTCCCTCATTGAGGCCAGCACACATGCTAATAATTTGCAAATGCTGTGATAGGTCATTTATTAAGGATATACAATAATCCAGGCACTAAGAACTCATGGTAAAATACAAATTACGAAGTCCCTGTCACCCCCCCCCCCAAAAAAAAAAAACACCAAACACTTATATTGTTATAGAATGCTGCTTATTATCTTTGAACTCTCTTTATCTGGGGCTCAAGTGCCTTGCCCAAAGTCACACAGCTTTTATGCGACAGAGGCAAGACTTAAGCCCATTTTTTTTCTTACTCTCACATTCTCTGTCTAGTTACCCTATGTCTTCATTGAGCCATTTCAGCACTCTGTCAACTGTGTTGAAATGACATGGATTAAAATGGAATCTAACCTCCATTTTTATTTCAGTATTTAGAGAAGAATTGATGTTTTCCCAGTGTGCCTGTTGTGGGATTTTTTTTCCCCTTAAAATGTTTTGTGCCTTAGAAAGGGGGTAGATTGAGATAAGGTTCTGTGTTAGTTAAGGATGATATCTATTTAAATGTTTTTATTATATTTATCAATTATCAAGCATTCATTTTTCGGGGGCAGCTGGGTGGCTCAGTAGATTGAGAGCCAGGCCCAGAGACGAGAGGTCCTGGGTTCAAATCTGGCCTCAGACACTTCCTAGCTGTGTGACCCTGGGCAAGTCACTTAACCCCCATTGCTTAGCCCTTACCACTCTTCTGCCTTAGAACCAATATTGGTTCTAAGGCAGAAGGTAAGGGTTTAAAAAAAAAAAACATTCATTTTTCCCTCCCATTTGCCTGTACTCACTGAAAACAAAGAAATATAGAATACTCATATCACATGAGCACAGTGAAATAAAATGTATTTTGGCACTAGTCACATCCAAAAATATATTTCTTTTTGTCCCCACTTTTCATCAAACCTAAATTTGCTTCTTTACAACTTCTCCTTACTGTGCCGAAATGTTCCCTCAGGGATTAAACAGACCAAATCTAAGTCTTCTTCACTATGATGATTCCCTATCATAATCTTCATCTCAGTCACCTCTCCCATTCCCACACACATACCCCAACAAATTTTCTTCTCCATATCCAACATCTACAGTTCCTTCAGCTGATTTTCAAATGACATTAACTTGACTTCCTTTACTATTCTATTTGCTCTCCTCTGAATATTCTCTATTTTATCAATGAACTTTTAAAAATGTGACACTCAAAACCGAGCTCAGAATAGCAGATGTAATATGGCCAGGATAATATGATATATTTTAGAGTGTTTTATAAGCCATAAATTATAAACAATTATAAAGTTGAATTATTACTAAGAACTGAGGTTAGGGATCTTATCTTATATGATGAACAGTCTGCTCCCATATCTGGTGTATACTTTTTTCTATAGACAGAAACCAATTATGTAAGTTTAATGAAAATTCACCTTCTTATAAATATAAATTTCTATTAGATAGATGATCATTAATGTCCATGTGGAATAATGGAAATAATTCTGCCTATGGAGTTAGATAACATGAATCAAATTCCAGCTCTGCTATTTACTACTTGTGTGACCCTGGGAAAATCATGATACCTCTTCATGCATCAGTTTTCTCATCAGTAAAATGAAGAAGTTTGACAAGATAGCCTCTAAGGTCCCTTCCAGTTCAGAATATATTGTACCTGTGATACAACCCAGAAATCTAGTAGGAAAAAATGGGCAACAAAAAATTGTATACTGCTAACCAATTTTATGACCTTGTTCAGATTCTAGCCTCCTTCCTTTGACTACCTATTTCTTTCCTACCTCCCTCTTCTGGGCTCTCTGGCTCTTTTCTCTTTGTCTCTTTCTGTCTCTTTGTCTCTTCACTGTCTCTCTCTATGGCCCCTTGTTTCTTTCTCTCTTTATCTGTCTATACTTCAAAAAATTTTCCTTCTGCTTTCATTAGTAAGGAGAGTGTTCTTTAAGACTAAGAGTTGAATAAGTAATTAACTAAGTTTTGAGACTCAAGGTAAGGAACTAGAAAGAAAAGAATTAAGTTCAACAAATTAAGTCTGGATAAGTCACATTCCAAGATATTACAAGTACTTTGCAAATGTGATTGTTGAGTTACTGTCAAGTATCAATGAATAATAAGACATCAATATCAATTGAGCAATGACCAAACAAGTTATGGCATATGAATGCAATGGAATACTATTGTGGTATGACTTAATGAAGCAGGTAGTTTCAAAGAAACCAAGAAGACTTGTATGAACTTCCGCAGAGTTAAGGGAAATCTCAACAATGATGACAACATTATAAAAACAAACAACAAAGAAAGATCAAAGCAATGACCAACTACAATTCCTGAGGACTCATGGTGAAACATGTTACCCATGTAATGATCAAAAGATGATGAGCTCAGAATACAGATGGAGATATATTTTTTAATATGGCCAAGGCTGGAATTTGTTTTGATTGATTAGACATGTTTATAATAGAGGTTTCTTTTCTTTTCTTTTTTTTTGTTTCTTGATGAAAGAGGGAAAGTATGTGAGAAAGAAAGTCTTTCAATTATGTAAAAAATGTTAATTAAAAAAATAATGCCAAAAGACTAAAATTAGACAAATATCATCCCGGATTTTCAAAAGGGAAAGGTACAGGTTAGTAAAAACAGTGCCTTGTAATTCTGAGATTCTGATGTATCACTTACTCCTTTGTAAGGAAGACTAAATAGATAGTTTAGCCTCGTTACACAGAAGAAGAAAAAGTTTCAAATAAGTTAAACATTTTTTCCATAGTCAGATAGTAGAACAACTAGAACTCAAACCTTGGCCTTCTGTCTCCAATTCCAGTACTGTCTTCTACTACACTATAAATTAATAAAATTTACTTCTGGACCTGGCAAAACTCAGACATATTCTAGTATTCATCTGTGAACACTTTTTGAGAATGGGAAATGGTGATGATATGAATCAATACTGGTTGATGAATAAGTGAATGAATAAATTATTAATTGGGTAAATGAATGAATGAAAGAGAAAGTATTTATTATTTGCCAGAAACTGGGTTTAACCCTGGGGATGTACAAATGAAAAAAAAAAGTGAGATAATTCCTGCCTTTAAGGAGTTTACAATATGAGATGACACCCATAGAAAAATGGTGGGCAGGGAAGAGTTTTAGTTTGGGAGGTCTAATGAGTTGATCCATAGGGTAAATAACAAAATCATCATCTTTTTCAAAAGCATCAATAGTCTGGATTTGATTACTTTGCCCAATGAAAGAGATCAAAGAGGTTGGAGAAGGGCAGGGTACTTACATAAGGTGATAACAAACAGCAAAAAGGTATTATCTAAGGCATATATTGGTTTTAGTAAGTTTGTACTCATACAGTCATCAATCAAGACAGCTAAGTCTAAGCTAAGTTGTAAGGATTTCTAAAGCTAAGTGAATTAATTTACCCAGGTTTGGAGGACATGGGTTCCAGAGGTCCACTGTGGGTTTTAAAGTAAGTAGAATTTTAAAGATGGTCTCTTACAGGACCAATAAGATAAAATGGAGTAGGTAAGTTTGCACTTAAAAAACAAGTCATGTTTAACTAATCTCATTTCCTTATTTGATCACTTTATTAAACTGGAAGATAGGGAAACACACACTTAGTATACCTGAAGTAAAAAGTAGGCGGGATTTTAGCTCAGACTTCAAGGAAGCCAGGGAAAAAAAGGAGATAGAAATGAGGAGGAAGAGAATTGCAAACATAGCACACATTCAGTGAAAATGTGTATGGGATTAAGAGATGGAAAGTCTTGAAGAACAGCAAGGAGGCCCAGTGTCATTAAATCACAGAGGAAGGGAAATGTGAAGAAGGGTAAGTAAAGTGAGTGAAGACTAGAAAGGCAGGATATAAAGGACTATAACAGGCCAAAAGAGGATGTTATGAAGGTAATGGAGCTGGGGTTGATTGAATAGGCTTTGAGATGGTCAGAGTTGCATTTCAGAAAGATCACTGATAACCCGGTAAAGGATGGGTTATAGTGCTGTATCCTTACAGTATAACACAAGATTCTTGTGCACAGAACTGTTAGAGTCTTGCAAAGTGCCTCACTGTCATAGATATCTAATAAATTATTGTTGACCTAAATTAAATTAGATTCTCAAATTGGATAATAATTGTATATATATAGTTCACAAAACAGTTCTACATATATTTTCTCCTTTGGCCCTCTCACATATTCACAAAAAGGTAACATAGTGTAATCAATAAGTTAATGAACATGGAATCATGAAGCCCTGGATTCGAATCCTACCTTGAACACTTACTTGCTATATGACCCTGAGCAATTCATTACATTGTCATAGGCCTCAGTTTTCTCATCTGTAAAATGAGGGAGAAGGACTTACTGGCCTGTAAGTCTTTTCTATCTCTGAATCCATGATTTTCTAATACTTTGAAGCAGGCCACATATTAGATATCACTATTCCCCACTTCAAAACTAAGAAAGCTCAGGGAAGTCATTACTTGACAAAGGCCACATGGCTACAAAGGAAGACACTAAAACAAGAAATGGAAGTATTTGGCCCCTGGGCCAGTGTTTTCTGTTTCTAAAGTTCCTCATAGGTCTGGGAGCTATTTTATATACTTCAGGCTTCACCTATAGCCTTGAAAGATATTCTGTGATCTTTTTTGTTAATGATCAACTCTTGGGCCCATGGTGGTTTAGGGTTTATTCTGCCTGCCAACACAGTTATGTTACTGCCAAGGCTTTTATCCATGTTGCTTGAACCTGAGCCAGTTTAGTGATGAACATGGGAAATACTACTGGGGATGTGTTGGCAGCAAGTTTTCAGTGTTTGCTAGATCCTAAATATTACCCCCTATTCCCTCCCTTTTTTTCATTTCTCCTATCTATATATACACTGGAAACTATGGCATATCTGCTATGAAGCAGGATTTTATAGAAGGTAATTATGCCCTGGACATAATCCAAGTAGATCTAGTTATTAAGGCACCAAAAGCACCTCATTATAAAGCAATTTTGCCATAAACATTCCCTGAGTCTGGACCCCATGCATTTTTCTTTTTAAAATTTCCCATAGGTCTTAATAGAGGGGCTTGAGCATAGTAGATACATCATAAATATTTCTTAAATAATTAAGTGAATGTTGACAATACTATCATCAAGCATTGATTATTTTTCCTTTTAATCCTAACTAATGCTTTTGGGCTACTTTAAATTTCCAAAGAAATAAAAACACAGCTCAGCAGAGGTACAATTGGGAAACAGATTTTTATTTTTGCCTCTTAAAATTATGATAAAACAATATGGAGAAAAAAATAGTTTCCAGGATGGGAGGAAATACTTTGACGAATGCCTCTTAAAGCTGGTCAAGAAAGAAGTCACTTTTGATAAACTAAGGAATGTTTTGGATGGAGGTTCTTTGAAAACAGTGACTGCAGCTGCTTTACCTTAAGTGAAGGTGGAATATGTCCCTCTAGCAGTGAATAGTTTATAGCTCATCTACTCAAATACAGCATAATCATCCAGGAAAAAATGTGAACAAGTTATTTGCAATGAGATCTGAGGAACAGGTGGTAAACCTAATCATTTCAGCTGTTTGGGATGTTGGCTGCCATCAGCTGTCTCCAAAGACTCCAAGTCTAGGCTGTGCGTCTTGAGTATCAAGTGACAGGGAAAGGAAGTAATCATGGGCACTCATCATAGGCTCCTGTGATTTAGTGTGTGCAGTCTTGCCCCATTGAAGAAGGTGACACATTGTGCATTTGTTAGCTCGTAGCAATAAGGAACTGCACTGCCTTTCTTTGCTGTGGGATGTTGAAAGATGGCTTGTAGAAAGCAAGAAATGCCAAGGGATTTACAGTTTGAAAATGTAAAGAGGAAAGGGTAGGAGGGTAGAATTTACTTGAGTTCTACTGAGCAATGATCACAGGGGCTGGAATCCCTCCAGTTGCCAGCTATTGGCAAAACATGATTTTACAAGCCTGTTTGCCATTCCTTAGAAAGGTGAGATGCATAGCGGAAAGAATGCTGATTTGGGAGTCAGAGGACCTGGGTTTGGATCTCAATTCTTCTATTTACTATCTATTTGACCTTAGGGAAATTAATTCCTTTTTCTGAGCCTCAGCTCCATAACTGGAAAATGGGACAGGGGAGGATGGGTTGGACTACATGTCCTCCAAAGCCCTTTCTGCCTCTAAATTTATGATCCTATGAAACTTCTCATACAATCTTACAGCAGTTTTCAATAATAATTTTACAAGTTTTCCTGAATGGGGCAGAGCTGTAAAAGAACCACATATGCTTTTATTATTACATCCTTCTATGTTGTCCTTGAATGTAAGACTGTAGTTATTATACTAACTTCTGATAGCGGTGATTGGTTTGGATTATGGGGTTGGGGAGCTGGTAGGGGAAGAACATTGACAGAAGGGAATGAACCAAGTTTATCTTCAGAAGTTTTCTATCTGGTCCTGGGTTGGTGGCTTTACTGTTTTGTTTTGTTTTTCATAACTGCTTTTAAAAATGTCTAAATTTCATGTTGTAAAATGTCCATGCATCAAGTAGAGCTGAATATGAATGTCACAAAATTCTTACTTCACTCCCCACCAAATTAGGCTATCTTGACATTATACACTTTAGCAGGAGGAAAGAGTACAACAAGGCTACCTTTAATTTTGGGGGGAAAGGGTGGATGGGGGAAGTGAGATATAATGTTGACTTCTTAAAGGAAACTACTGAGAAAAAAACTAGTTCCTATTTTTTGGATAGAAATTATTTTCTTCCTCTTCTATTCATATCCTTTTCTTATGCACTCAGTTTAAGCATA
Organism: Gracilinanus agilis; assembly: GCF_016433145.1. Taxonomy (NCBI): domain Eukaryota; kingdom Metazoa; phylum Chordata; class Mammalia; order Didelphimorphia; family Didelphidae; genus Gracilinanus; species Gracilinanus agilis. The sequence goes on along the minus strand of NC_058132.1, from coordinate 183,595,128 downwards.
CACATTTTATGGAGAAATCTAGTTTTTAAATATTTAATATTAAAATATCAGAAGTAGCTTCTCATTTCTTTGTTAAAGCTTATGATCCATTCAAAAATTCTTATGCCTCAAAATATGTAAGGATTACTTTTCACAGAGAATGCTAGAGCTGGTCGTCAGTTTCCAAGATGTGAAGAACAAAGTTGATTTCATTATTTTTAATCAGTGTTTTGGTACCATGTTTTTAGATATGTAGTCATAGATAAAACTATCATTCATGCACGAGATAATTTTAACAAAATGAACTGAATAGGAAACTATAAAGCATGATCCTCTGAACTACATTTAAGTCATTGGTAAAGGACTGTTGTCACTTAATAGCAATAACAATTGTTAATATCTAGCATTTTAAGGTTTACAAAGCAGTATGTGCCTCTATGTGTGTAAGTCTATATACATATATATTATATTCATATATGTCATATCATTTGATATAGATAATAATCACATATGATAGGTGCTGTTATAAAATCCTATTTGACAGATAAAGAGACTGAAGCTAAGTGCAGTTATGTGACTTGCCTTAAGTCATACTTTAAATATCTGAAACAGGATTCTGACTCAGGTCTTCCTCATTCCAAGGCCAGCAAAGTTACAGCCTGAAATCTCCAATACATCAAGGAGCTGTGATTTTGTCTTCAGAGACATTCAATCCTCCAAGGCAGTCAAGAAAATTCATTACTTAGTGGTAAGCCCTCTGGTCCTAAGACTTCCTGTAGGTAGCTCCTTAGATATCTGTCACTGAGGCCAGTGCTCAAAATCTTTCCAGTATGGGAAAACCTGGCAAAATTTGTGCTCTATTTCAAGAACTCAGGGTCTTCTCCGTGCCACAATAAGGCATCAAAGGCAGAAAGAAAATAACACCATAAAAATTCATCCTCTCCTTCTCTGGAAGAAAGAGATATCTTTACCAGCATTTTCTCTCCGTGCATTTAAAATGTTATTTACAAGGCACTTCAAGTCCGGTAAACAGCATTTTAATTGGCAACTAGTACTTTAATCTGGTAAATAGTAGACAATTCTACCTGCTAAATTTTAAGTGTGCTACGAGAAGAGAGCATATAGGATTTGTAATTTTCAAAGGAGACTAAAAATGATAAAAGTATGGAGAAAATGGGAGGACTAGGGTTTGCCAAAACACTAACTTCTTGTTTTCACTAGCCTAGAAACATTAACAGGCTAAATTTTTTCATATAACAACTAAAACTAGGCAAAAGGGGTTCCAATGTTAATGTCAAATGAATAACCCAATCATTAAGGCTATGAGAACCCCAACCCAACCGCTATTCTTTCCAAATTTTAGAACTAGTAGGACCTTATTGAATAGAAATCAATCAATGAATCCATTTGAGTCTGCATCCAAACCCTGCTTCTAAGTCATTGTGTTTGTTCAATCATTTTCAGTCAGATTTAACTCTTCATGGTCCCATGTGGTGTTTTCCTGATGAAGACACTGGAGTGGTCTGCCACTTTTTTCTCCAGATCTTTTTACTGATGAGGAAACGGAGGCAAAAAGGGTTAAGTGACTTTCCCAGGGCCAAACAGGTCATATGTCTGAGACCAGATTTGAATTCAGGAAGAGAGTCTTTCTGAGTTCAAAACTCACTGTGGAACATTGGGCAAATCACTTGATAATTCTTAGGCCGTATTTTCCTCATTTCTACAAAGAAAATTGACTAGAATCCTGTTTTTAGATGATCCACTGATCCCTCCCTCCAAGATTTTATGATCCACCATTGCATTCTTCACAGCTAGAATGCTCATGTTTTGTCAGTATAGATACCACCAGACTTCCAGGGCTCTCGTCTAAAAAAAACAAACAACAACAAAACCCTTTTTCAAAATTCCTCTCTTTGAGATTTTCTCCAGCCCAGCTTGCTCCATTATCTCCAACATTCTCTCAGCACTTTGAATACAGTTCTATGGAAGCAATGGCTCATGCCTTTTTGTATGTATTCTATGGGAATATTATATTTACTGCCTCAAGGGATCAAAGATTTAGAGCTAAAAGAAGTCCTTAAAGGTCATCTAGTCCAATCCTTCATTTTATAGATGAAGAAATCAAGGTCATAAAGAGAAGAGACTTCCTGTGGTAATATGTACCAGGTCCTATTTCTCCTGACTTCTGACTTGCAACATTTGTGCTGGGTATCCCCTATGCCTTGAGTACTCTCCCTTCACATCTCCATTTCCTGACTTCCTGGGCTTCTTTTAGGCCTCAGCTGAGTAATCCTTGATCTACCCTCAGTTTAATCTGTATATATCCTGTTTATATGCTGTCTTCCTCCTTCCCATGCATCAGTAAGCTCCTCTAGAGCAGGACTTGGTTTTTGCCCTCATTGTGCCCCAGCACTTACAGTGCCTATCATAAAAGGAGCGGAATAAATGCTAGTTGATTGGTAGTTTCAATGATCTTGTGTATCCTATCTTTACTTACTATGACCTCAAGTTTAGAGATGATACATTATAATCTTTAAAAAAAATCTTTCCATAGGGTTCATGACAATGTTTCCATTCAGTGCTTCATAAACAATGATTGAATGGAAACCAATTGTTTTATTCCCAAGTAGCCTTCAACTATCCCTTTTTCTTTTTTCCTGGCATGGAATTATTTATGCAGGAACCATGTTAGCACTCCAGAAATATACCTTCTCATAACCTCTCACAAGGTATCAGCCTACTTCAGTAATTTGAAAAGGTTAGGTAAATAAACTGGCTTAGAATTGCTTATCTTTTCATGGGATTTCTCCAGAATTCCTCTAACTTCCTGGTCAGTTAAGGGGGAAGTAATATGTTGTTGATTTTGTGGAAGAAGTCAATAAACCACTGTTTGACATGTGGAAATGGCCACTTTTAGATACCATAGATATGGAAAAAGTGATTAGGGTTGCAGTACCTTCTCTTAAAAGCCCTTATATCTTGAGATAAGTATGCTTCATTAAATGATATATTTCCTGGTCAGATGGTCTTTTTATGATCACAAACCTTTTCAAGTTAAGCCCTGGACAAAATAACTATAAAACATCTTTCCTTTTTACCCTTTGCTCTCCAATCCTCCAGCCAAGACTCTTAAGACAGTAAGGAATTTATTTAATGGGGGGTATAAAGTCCAAGCTCCTTTCACCCCTTTATAGATAAGAAAACTGAGTCCCAGAGAGTTTTAGTACAATGCAAGCTCCCTGTGAACAAGGAGAGTTGTTTTTGTCTTTGTATTCCCAGATTTCATCATAGTACCTGGAATGTAGAAGGCACAAAATAAATGCTTATTGACTTAAATGTCATTTAGTGACTTTATCTAAAGTCCTATTGCCAGATGATGGCAGGGCTAGGAATAGAACACAAGTTCCTCAATTACCATCCATGCTATTGATTTTATCTACACCATGATATCTTAGCCTCGATGCTGAACATATTTTGGAGTATTTCAGCCTTCTTGCTTCCAGTGTTGCTCCCTACAGTCATTATTGAATTTATTCTTTGTCCAACTTCATCTCCAGCTGGCACCTCTTTATAGAGCTGGGTCCAGCAGTTTCTTGTATAAGATATTAACAAAGAGGTATGAAGAGGTCACATTGTGCATAAGAAGCTGTCTCCAGTTCTGTGTGATGGACTGTTCTTGTGGCTGCTTGCCTGTTAATCTTGACCTTGTAAGGGACCTAAGAAAGTCTTTGAAAGGCAACTGATGATCTGTTATGCAAGAATGAAAAATCTCAACTCTTAATATAGCTTAATTGGAAGAAGTTTCCAAAGAATGGGTTGTGTTGAAACAGGATAGAGTGAATTAAGTGCAGCCTTAACTGACTTATGTGGGTGTTTCTTTGCCTCCTAGGATGATTTCCAACCCCCAGCAGCCTCAGAGACCAACTGGGAGTCAGTCACAAGCTCCCTTTCAGTAAGTATTTCATTATTGGGCTTCAGGGTAAGAAATTGATGGAGGAGCCAAGGTCAATTCTCATACAACTTCAGCTGCAAGAAAAAATCCTGGTTTAACCAAAAGCCAAAGTTTGAAGCAGGATGTATTCTCCCGTGTCATTCCAGTTACATTGGGTTGTGCCCAGGACCTTTTTTTCTTTTTCAAAAAATGTTAAGAAATGCTAGACGCCTCTGTAAGAGCATGTGACGTCCAATAGCAAAGTATTTGTCAGTTTCAAAGTAGAAACTGCCAACAAAAGAACTCTCCAGACAGACCAAACTACAAAATTACATGGCCCGTGCTCAAATGGGAAATTTTACAATAAATTTTAGAGAAAGCCAGGTGAAACTTTTAACCTTTATGTTATTATAAGGAGTTTTTCTTAGACTTAAAATATTCAAGTATTTGTATAAGCATTTGTTCATTTGAAAGAGAACTGGAACAAAATTTACCCTAGCACATCTTGTTATGTTGTAATATGTATTATGCCACCATTCTTATTCTCCAAAGTTAGAAATATCTGATCTTCTGTCTCTTTATATGCCCAGAATAGAAGGCACAGTGTTCTATCTCAAAACAATCTTGCTCATAATATTTGGAAGTAGTTTATTTTTAAAAAAACCTAAAGACTACACTAGGCAGATCATGATGCTGGACATATGTGGGAATGATGAGAGGTTATTTGGTGACAATTACTCTTTTGATGATCTTCCCCTCCCTAGTTCATGGAGCAGAAGTTTTTAGAAAGAGGGGACCTGTGATTGTTTTATTTACTTGGAGCAGCTCTTAGGTCAGCCACACAGAATACGCCCTCAAGCCCAATTCTTGATGATGAATTTGAGAAATTGTATTTTGCTATTTTGAAAATCTCTGTTACAAGTGTAGAAAATGAGAGGCTTGAGTTCATATAGACAAAAGTATAGGGGTAGGCAGGAATCTATGTTAGGTAGGCTAGACTCAGCATAAAACATACACAGAACTAGGCTATTAGAACTGGAGTTCAGTTGGCAGGAAAATGTGTTAACTCCTTAGTATCTCGACTGTAAAATTGGAATTTGGGAGATGCCATCTAAAAGTATATATATTTTCTATGGACACGTGGGAACTATCAAACTACATTTCACATGGTCCAATGGGTTTCCGGTTCCGGTTCTTTGGGCATGGGGACACCTGCGTCACCACTCAGAGAACAGTTTAAATGAGAGGAAATCCTAAAGTAAGCTCTCTCTTTAGCTACCTGAGCGCACGGAGGTATCAATAATGGCTGGGGCGGCAGTTTTGAATTCTTACTGGCGCGTGGTCTAATGACTTTATCCCTATCAGCATGGCTTTAATTAAAATACTAATTTATATTATTATATCAGCCTTTATTATTTTTTATCGTAACACCACCAAGACTGAACATGTACTCAAAGCTCAGCAACAGATATGATGATGGTGTGATTAGCTGGATGATCTGGCAGGTTATAGAAGGACAGGATTAGGGAATTGTCCAGTGAAGAATAGTTGCAATAAAACAAAAATCCAGCTATTAAAAGTGAACAAGAATGTCAGAGTTTGTTCAATGACAAAACTGAGTTGATGCTTAATTCCCAATCTATGGACCCAGGAACCAGATTATGTTTCTTCCATCTACCTGGTAAAGTCCATATTGGCCTGAGCTTAAAATAGATCTGAGAATGTGGTTGGAGGTTAACTGACCTGAGCTATGGGGTCTCAAAGGATCTAAAAAGATGGAAACTGACTGATAATTCCATAGATTGGGAACTAAATTTGATACACTAGAATCTTCTTGATTCACCGTGGTGGAACAAAAGTAAGCAGAAAGTGAAATGATGTACCCTAAAGATAGTGTGATTCTAAAAAGAATGATAAATTGAGCTAGAGCAGTTGCAACACCAAGGAGAACTTCTAATTTGTTACTCTAATAAAGTCTATATAAACTTGTAGGATTATGAATTCTTGACAGTTCAGAGTTCACTGATAGACCTAGTTCCAAAAGACAGAATTCTCTAAATGTTAAATGAACATTGAGGGTGTAAGGATAGAAGTAGGTTCCCTGGAGAGATCCTCATCTTCCCAGGAATCTGTGTTTAAAAGTAAGGTTGTCTCTTCTGGGAAGATTTGGGGTTCCTATAAGGAGCCTTCATTATATGTGAACACTGATGACTTAGATCTAAGTATGAGATATAATCCCACACTGACAAAGGAGGTTCTATTCTATTTTCTTCATAAAAATCCCACTTTTTGTGGGACAGAGTGAGGTGCTCCAGTCAATTCCTAGGAATAAGGTCCTGGTTGAAGGAGTCTTGAAAATAAAGCAAAAAAGTATATTTTTTTGTTTTGATTCATATTGATTTGGCTATTTAGCAGTTGTTTTAAATTTAAAAATAATGCAAGTACCTTTAAAATTACATTTGACAAATCAGTATAATAGATAAATTTACATGAAATTTACAGGGCACTTTAAGGAAGAACTCAGCAGATGCTTATTCTTATGGAAGAATTTTACATTTAGTTTTCATTTAGATTGTGCAGCACAGTCTCATGCCCAGAAGACATCAGGTATCTTACTGCAGCTGAAGAGCCACTCAACCATTGAGTATGAGAAACATATCCCATACATTCCATAATCTAGAAATCTTTAGAAATAAATTCAAATAATATTATCTCTGCTTTTTGAAAAGTTATCACAACCTACTTTGCCAATTTGTATTGGTTGTTTGATTTCCCTGTTTATATTTTTAAAAGCAATAAATTATATTTCTTCCTTCTTTCTTTTCTGCTCTCCTTTTCTCCCTCCTCCCCCACTGCCACAATTCTAAAATGGTTTCTAAAGCTTTTACATATAGTTGTTTGCCCACTTCGGTTCAGTTGTCTTAGTTTCTCTGTGCCTTCGACTTTATGGCATAAGATTCAATTAAGAATTGTAAATCACCTATTTCATTGGGAGCATGTAAATACCATGGACACTAATTAAAACAGTCCTTATATTTTTGCATTGTATTGAATTGTCAGAATTAACCACATATGTGGACCACAATTAATTATGTGATCACTTCAGCATTCATTGTACTATGGCCATATAATGAAATATAGAGACTCCATGACCATATAGACTCCACTAATTTCTGGATTCTGCATTATTATTCCAAATATGGCTTCTGAGAGGAATAAATAAATGACAGGATTTGCCCAAAGAATTACCTACCAAATGTTGCCATTGATCTCCTAAAAGAGTGGGTAACCCAGGACTAATTTAAACGAAGGATGAAAATTAAGTAGTTATTCCACTATTACATAGATTGGTTCTTAATCCATCTTTTAGATGACCGCTAATCCTTTACTTTCTTTTATTCAATTTCCTTTATTCAATCCTGAAAAGAAATTTGATAGAACTTTTGGAGCCACTAGGACAGAGATAAAATAGAAAGGAAGATCAGTCACTCCTCATAAATCTTAACCCTGGTCTCCAAAGCAGACAGAGGAACATAAGGCAGAGTGGTATCCACTGGCTCATTTGAACAAGCCAATTGTATCTCTTGGGAAACCAGGTGATGATACTATCACATATAAACTACAGTACTCAGGATCACTTTTACATCTGCCTAGTTTTGTTCTGAATTAAAGAATCAGCAATGGCCATTCAACAAGCATTCGGCTGACCTGAACCTCTGCTCTCTCAGGTCAGAGAATCATGAAATTTGAGAGCTAGAAGTTACCTCAGCCACTCTCTAGTCCCACTTATACCTAACATGGTCATCCAGCCTTTGCCTGAAAACTTCTGAAACGAGGATACGCGCTACCTCTCTAGACATCTTATTCCATTTCTGGACAGCTCTAAATGTCCAGAATTTTTCTATGAAAACAAGATTAAATGTGCTTCTTTTTTACTTCTATTCTTTGCTTCTGGATCTTCTCATTAGTGCTCAATAGAGCAAGTCTAGTCCTTCCTTTATATGATAGCCCTTCAAATATTTGAAGATGGTCAACTTGCCCCTACCACCACCAATTTTTCTAATGATGGCAATGGAAACTCCAATCTCATTTGAAGGAACTTAGACAATAAAAGAACATAAACTTTAAATAAATATATAAATATTTGCATAGGAATTCCTGGCTCTCCTCTTGGAGCATATGATGTTTCTCCCATAGGTCTAAGGAATTTTGTTAAGCGATGCAAGTACTCCTTCAATTTTAATTAATAATCTTCTTTCTCCCTAATGATAGGCACTATTTGTCCTTGGGAGAAATGTATTGACTTGGCAGCTCCTTTGAGCACATTTGAAACTCAGCTGAGGATCCATTCTCTTCATTTCCCTGTAATGGGTCATAAATTTTTACAAAGCTATTGGAGCCATGGTTCATTTGCATCTGGATTGGACAAGGGTTAGTAAAGGGAGCCTTTGGAAACTTAGAAAGGATGCATTTGTAGTAGAAAACCTCCTCTGTTTTAGGTGGCCAACATTATCTTGTCCTTTGGAGTCACTCTTTGACTTCCTGAAGATGTTTTAACGATAGTAATGATCATTAGCAAACCACAACACTGTTCCTTTAATTAGTTTCCCATGTGATTTTTCCACCTTTATCAAAAGAGCTGAAGCCACTGCTAATTAGCCTGTGGGTAGGAAAATACACTTCACTGAACAATAAGTCTTTTGCAAGATGCAAGATGAATACACACTAGCTCAAGCAACACCTTCAGTAATTGAAGACACACCAAAAGAAGTCCCCTTCACCCCTTTCTTCCTGAGCATGGTCAATAGGGAGGGCTAAAGGTGGGCAAGAGCAAGGAGAGCTTTCACAGAAATGGACAGTGGGGAGAAAAGGCTCCAGAATGTTGGTTTATCACTGACAGCTTGTATGTTCCAGAGAGACAACACATAAGAATTTTGAATTTGTTTATCTCCCTATGGAATGAGCATATTCTTTAATTTGGTCATAACTTCAAGGACAGGATGGTTTCCCTATTTGAAGGATTTTCTTTAGTTTTAGATTTGCAAAAGACTGGTTGAGTGCATATTATGGTTTTATTTGATACTGGAGTGGGGAAATGGCACTTGCCATTTTAGTGTGTCATGACCAGAGATTACTGGAATTCTGTGTGAACCCATTCCATTTTGAACAACTATTTTGAAAGAAGTTACTATTACTAAATGACTGTTATGTTTCATAGGTGTGGCATTTTTTTTCCCTGAGTACACTGAGTTGTATGTCACTCTTAGGGGGTATCCTATCACTCTCCATCAGTGACCGATCCCACGCTCACAGCAGATGCTCTGGATCAGACAGTTGCTGGATTTGACACCGTGGAAGACCTGCTCAAGCACTTTAATCCAGAAACCTGGCAGGAAGATCTCGAAAATCTGTATATGGATACCCCTCAATACCGAGGCAGGTCTTACTATGACAGGAAATCTAAAGGTAAGAAACAATCACTTAGGATTTCTTTACCAGGGATGTTCATTTGCTTAATAAGGAGTTAATTATTTTAATGGTAATAGACTGAAAGGTTCATTAATGCACTTATATTACCTCAAATTAGCTGCCTACTTGAACAATCATACTTTAAAGATTTTAAATGAAGTTTGTGTCTGTGATCTGAACAGCTTTGCTTATGTAGGGGCGAGTTTGTATTCTTAGGAAAGACCAAAGTCAATTTTAGAATGGTTATAAATTCAAAAGCTGCAAAGGGTAGCAATAAATTATCTGTTCCAACTCCCTCCCTTCAGGCAGGCAGCAGGCAAGGTATTATTTTTCCTGTTTTTACAGGTCAATCAATAAATTAACAATCATTTATTAAAGGCCTACTACATATCTGGTACTGAGCTAAGGGCTTAGGACACAAAGAAAGAATGTGAAAAGATACCTGCCTTCCAGTAGTTTACATTATAATGTGGGTGGCAGCGTGTTCATCGATGAGTTATCTACAAAATATAAACAAAGTCAATATAAAATAGTTTGGGAAGAGAGAATACTAGCATCTAGGGCAGTGATAGTGAACCTTTTAGAAACTGAGTTCCAAAACAGCATCCTTAAGCCACCTGTGAGCCCCCCACAATATCCCAGATCGGGAAGGAAGGAAGTACTCACATTGGGCTACTGGACAGAGGGGCAAGGCATGTGAATAATATCCTCAGGTGCATGTGGAGAGGTGGAGAAGGGCAGCCCCCAATGGCACAAGGAGGCACATGTGCCATGGGTTTGCCAGTATGGATCTAGGGAAATGGGAAAGATAAGGGGAATCAAGAAAGCCTTCACATAGAACTGGTCCTTGAGCTGAGTCCTAAAGGAATTCAGAGACTCCAAAAGTTAAAAGTGAAGAGAGAGAGTTTTTGGTTTTTGCCTTTAATTTTCAGAGGACCAATGTCATTATGGGTTAATGTAGACTTCTGAGTGAAATGAATTTAAGTGAGGTATAGTTACACAAAGTCGTCAACCTCACTCTTTCTTCCAGAATCATTGAAGTGAGGATACATTGATAGTAGCAGGAGGGAGAGTTCTGACATGAAGATGGCCAATACCATGGCATAGAGTCAGGAGATGGAGGGTTATTTGGGAAGAGCAGATAGGGAAAATGAGATAGAGAGAGGCTGAGATCCACTCAAAATCATCAAGATATATGGAAGTAACAAATACAGACATTTCCTACCTCCAAGAACAGAGTTCTGCCCATTATTCTAAGAACCAGCTTCCTTTGCTACTCCAGTAGCAGTTACATTATTGTGTTATATTATGTGACCTTTTTTTGCTTTGTTATTTATGCTGGAGTGTAACTTGGGAAGAGAGATGAAGATTTAGCTAATTTTAGCACTAGTATATTAGTGATAGCAAATGTCCACTTTTAAAACAAATGTCAGGTATTTTTACAAGACCATTGCATTCTACCGTGCTGCCCTCTTCTATGATAGGCCTAAGGATAGATTCTCTGCTAGGTCTCATTTTTACCCATGATATTTCTGTCTTGGTATAACAGACACAGAACCTCCTCTGTACCTTCCACATTTAAAATGTGTACTCCTTTTAAATCAGACAATTGTATATATCTCTTATTATGTTAATTTTAAAGATAATCGATGTAGAGATGAAAGGGACATATGTGATCAACAAACACAACCATCTCATTTTACAGATGAAGAATCCTAGATCAGGAGAAATTAAAAATTGGAAAATCAAATTTAGAACTAGAAAGGACTTTAAGGAATATCTAGTATAACGCCTTCATTTTATAGATTAGGACTTCCCCAAAGTCAAACAGATAATAAGTCTCTTAGTTAGGATTTGAAACCAGATCTCTTGACTCTAAACCCAGTATTCTTCCACTCTATCATGCTGCCTCTCAGAATAATGGAAAAACACTGCAGGAGTAGCATTCATGGAACAAAGGAATCCTAGATTCTGTTTTCTATTTTCTAGTATCATTAAGGTTTTCCATTCAGAGTCTGCTGCAAAAGGAATGTTGTTAAGATCATTTGACATCCATAGCAATTCAATGATTCTAAAACTTATTAAGGATCTACTGTAAACAGAATCCTGTGCTAAGCACCAGGGGAAATGCAAAATTCACAAAAGAATTTCTCATGAAGCTTACATTCCAATCAATCAAACAAGACATTAAATAATTATTAGATTACCATAATTAAGACATAATTTTAAGTGCTGAGAATGTATCTTTAAGAACCTTACGTTCTAATGGAGGAGATAGTATGTATACATATAATTATGTTGAAAATATTGAATACAAGAAGGTTTGAGGAGCCAGTACCCTAACAGCTGGAGGAACACCCAGTATTTTATGAAAAGATGGCTGTAGAGCAGAGTCTTGAAGGAAACTAAAAATTTCAAGAAGTGAAACTGAGGGAAGGAATTCCTTCTAGGAACTGAATGTAGAAAGTACAACGTTATGGAGGTACAAATCAGAGTTTCTCATATGCAGGATATCTAGTCAACCAGTGTGGCTAAAGTACACAGTGTGTGGAAGAGAGTCAAGTGAAAGAAGACTTGAAAAGCTGGAAATGAGCAGGCAAAAAAAAAGATTAAATGACAGAGAAAGGTGTTTATCTTTGAGTCCAGGAGCAGTAAGTTTTTCGAAAAGGATCATGGTCATATGTTGAGAATGTTTAGATAAAAGAGAAATTGTTTTTTGTTATAAGCAAGATTATTTTTCTCCCCTTTTTCTGGGTCCAACCTTGTGATTTAATTAGTGTGGGGAAATTTTGTTTGTAATCTGTATGCATCTTTTTAGCAATTTAGAGCATTGGTTAGAGGCCCTGGGATTAATGATTTGCCTAAGGTAAAATAGTCAGGAGGTATCAGAAGTACAACCTGAAAGAGAATCAGGTATTCCTATTTCTCTTCCCCAACTGTGCCACACTTCCTCACCAGCATTCATAAAAATATGAGACTGTTCTCAAGTAAACACATTGATACTCCTACCTTTAGGATACTAAATAAAACTATTCACTTCAATTCCCCCCTGGTCTTAATGCTTGAGGTTGGAGACTAGAAAAATAAGGAACTTACAGGTAATTAGAGGAAACACAGCAGCCCAAAGAAAGGCTGTGGAGGGGCTCTTCTATCAGAAAATAACGCAGATACTTGAAGCTGTGATCAAGAAGCAATAAAATCAAACTGACCAATCAGCAAGGCACCCTCACAAAGAGGCTCAGATGGCCAGTCAATAAACATTTATTAGGTGCCAGGCACTAAGGTAAGTACTGGGATGCCAAAAGGGGCAAAAGACAGATTCTACCTTCAAGAAGCTCACATCTTAATGGAGGATATAATAAGCAAACAAAAATGTATAGATATGGTATAAGAAGATTAGAAAGGTAGGGGAAAGCTAAGTTATGAAGGGCATTAAACACCAAGTAGAGGATTTTATATTTGATCCTAGAGGTGATAGGGAGCTACTAGAGCTTATTAAGCAAGTGGATGACATGATCAGACCTATCCTTTAGAAAAATCTCTTTGTCAGATAAATGGAAGATGAATTGGAAAAGGGAGATAATTGAGGGAGGTAGATCTCCCAGAAGGCTATTACCAAAGTCAAGGTATGAGGTGATGAAGGCCTGAACCAGAGTAGTGGCAGTGTCAGAAGACAGAAGGGGACATATGCTAGAGATACTACAAAGGGGAAATTCACAGGTTTTGGCAATAGAAGGTGAGATATAGTGAGCACTCAGGAATGACATCTAGGTTGTAATCCTGAGGGTCTGGGAAGATGGTGTTGCTATCAACAATAATAAGAAAGGTAGGTGAAGAAGTGAGTTAAGAAGGAAGATGATGATTTGGTTTTGCATAATTAATATATCTACTGGACTTCCCAGTCAAGATGTCTGAAAGGAAACTAGAGATGCTGAAGTCAGTAAAGAGTTTGGGGCAGGGTAGGTAAAATTAAGAATTGTCAGCCTAAAGAGAAGAAAATATTAAAGAGAAGAAGGGACTGGATTGTTAAAGGCTATATAGAGAAGTCAAAGAAAATGAGAACTGTCAAAAGGCCATTGAATGTGGTAATCAAGAGCTTACTAATAACTTTAGAGAGAGCAGTTTCTGGGGAATGATGAGGTCAGACGCTAGGATGTAAGGGACTAGGAAGAGAATGAAGGGAGAGAAAATGGGGGCATCTATTGTAGATGTCCTTTTAAAGGAATTTAGCCACAAAGAACAGGAGATAGGACTATAGTTAGCAGGAATGGAAGCATCAAGTAAGGGGTTTTTGAGAATAGTGAAGAGATTTGGGCATGTATAGAAAGGAGCTAGTAGACAGGGAGAGATTAATGTGTTAGACTAAGGATGATAGAACAAGCAATTGGAGGAGATAGAGAAGACATTCATTCAGACAGACAGGTTATCCTTGGTAAAGAGAAAAACTAGATGTAGTTTTAAAGAAAGTTACTCCTTTTTTTTGTCCAATGCCACCATCTTCTTCTCTCTATATCTGAGATGATAGTTAAAGGGAGGCATTTCTTGTGGTTTTTTAACCATTGGAGAGATATCAAAGATGTAGAATTAATAAGCCACAGACTACATCTTTGTATTCCAACTTCTTAACCAATGTAGATAATTAAGGGAATATAGGTTACCACCCTTCCCTGCCCTTAAATACTAAAAATAATTCATTGAAAACTCTATGCAGAACAGGAAGGAAAAACCTCAAATTAAGTACCTGTAAAACCCTAGGCAAGTCATTTAACCTCTTGTTTGTCTCAGTTTCTCCAACTGTAAAATGTGAATAATAATGCCACCCACTTCACAGTGTTCTTAATATAATCAAATGTGATAATATTAGTAAAATACCTGACACATACTAGGTATGTAGTATATAAATGACTCTCTCTCTCTCTCTCTCTCTCTCTCTCACACATACACATACACACACACACACACACACACACACACACACACTTCCTAACCTTCACTGAGTTTTGGAGCAGCTTATTTGGGATATTTGGTTATTTTTTAATTTCCTTCCATCAAAATTAAATTTGTTTATTTTCTGCTTCTACTTATTGCTTATATTTCTTTTTTATCTTTTGTAATTGAATAATCTTTCATATACTTTACATTAGGAGCAGTTAGGTGGCACAATGGATAGACTGTTAGACCTGAAGTTGGGAAGAATTAAGTCAGGAAAAAGGAAATGGCAAATCATTGTGGTGTCTTTGCCAAGAAAAGCGCAAATAGGGTCACAAAGAGTCAGACACAAGCAAAACAAATGAACAACAAGAACATATATTAAATCATACCTCCTAATCTACTCTTCTGAAAGTGAAAGATCTTAATTCCCTCAACCTATGCTCTATGGAAATGATTATAATTCATCCTATATGCATATATATGTGTATATACACATAGACACATATGTATTTCACAATGCACGTGCATATATACCTATATATACATGTACATGTATGTATTTATACCTATGTATATATCTATGCATATCTGTGTATATAATTATATATACCTATGCATATATAAATATATGCACATGTTTGTATATACACACATTTTCTTGGAAAGTGAAAATTGACCAAAAAATTCAATTTGAATAAATATTTTAGTCAGTAATAATTATAGGCAATGTTAATCTCTTCTTCTTTCTACCATTAATGAGTTAAGATAGACACGCAAAAATAAGAATTACATTTGAGCTTTTAAGAATTTTTCAGATTTTCCTGGTCTCCTTTGAATCATAAAGACAGTTTTCCTCATGATTCACCTAGCAGGTATTCTGAGGACAGGTACTGGCAAATAACTAGAGGTTCAGCTTTGGTACATATCCAAATGGAGAGTTCCCAATAAAGTTCTCCTCTAAAACAGCATGTTCAGTTACTCAAATGATCTTGCCAGAGAAATCAGGATGACATCCTGGTTGTTTGTGACCATATAAACACATTCCCTCTTTCAGTTGGCTTTCATTCTGTCTTTTAATCTCTTGTTTAGAATTGCCTGAAAGCAGATTTTCACCATTTGATTTAATCCTGGCAATTTCCCACAGTTTCTGAACGCATATAAATATGCTTGACTTAATTGTTTATCATTCCAGGGATACAGAACCACCTGTGGGATCAAACTGGCAAAGGGAGCCATGATTTTCTGCCTTAAGAACAAGAGTACATACATACTTCAAAGAGTTTCACATTTGCTAGTGGGGACAAAGAAGAAAGCAAGAACAGGATTAATAAGAGTAAAAACAGACGTTTATGTAGCACTACGGTTACTAAGAATATTGTATTGCATATATTATTTTATTCTGTTTCATTATTGCCACAAACCTATGAAGTATCATGAATACTCTTATCTCCATTTCCAGATGGAGAAACTGAGTCTCAGAAAGGTTGTTACTAAAGATTCTGCAGCTAATAAGTGGCAGAGACCAGGTCTTTCTGAACTTGTATCAATGTTCTTTCCATGGCACAGTACTAAGATGGAGAGATAAGGAGGAGAGGAGGAGAGATGAACTGAAGTGAATCATTTGTAATATAACAAAAACCTGAGAAATCTCCTATGTGTAATCTGTGACCAAATATTTTTTGTTTCTTCCTTTACAACATCTCTTATTTATCTTATTTTCATCTCATTTTCTCCTCTTGTACAACCACAACCCTTGTCCAAGCTCTTATTCCCTCTCACCTAGACAATTACAATAACCTTCAAACTGGGTTTTTTCTGGTTGTCCCTCATGCCTGGACCATTCTCTCTCCTCCACTCCATCTGCTGATCTCCTTCACTTAAAATTCCATCTTTTACTAGGAGCCTTCCCTAACCCCTCTTAACTCTAATGCCTTCCCTCAGTTAGCTACTTCCTATTTATTCTTTATATAGCATGCTTGTATATATTTCTTTGCCTAGTATTTGTCTCATTAGATTATAAAGTTTGATGGCAGGGACTGTTTTTTACATCTTTTGTATTCCCACAGCTTGGTACAATGCCTGACACACAGTAGGTGCTTAATCAATGTTTCTGATTGTCTCCCACCCTCAACTGACCCCACTCCGATGCACTCAATTGCCAAAGTGATTTTTCTAAAACATAAATCTAATTGTTTTTTTCCCTTCATGACTAGCTCCAGTGGCTCCCAATACCTTCAAGATCAAATATAAAATCTTCTGTTTTACATTGAAAGTAAATTCATAGCCTGATCCCTTCCTACCTTTCTAGTTTTCTTAAAACTTACTCCTGCCTATAAATTCTATGATCCACCTAAACTGGTCTACACTTTACTCCAGGTACACAACACTCCATTTCTCATCTCCACCTTGGCACTAACCATCTCTCCCAAATATCTGGAATGCTCTGGCCCCTGACAACCCCTTAGTTTCCTTTGTTTCCTTCAAGATTCAGCTTATATCTTACCTTTTCCTGCAGGCCTTTACCATCCCCAGACCTGCTATTGCTTTCCCCTTTCAAATCACATTTGTATAATTTTGATATATTTTATATGACCTAGTTAGTTATGTGTGCTGTCCTTCGTTACAATGCAAGCCCCCTGAGGGCAGGAACTGAATTTTTTTTTCCCTATCTAAACCCAGTATCTGGCACAAAGTAAGCACTATGCTTAATGCTTATTGGTTGGCTGACTCTGGGACTCCATGCTAAGGTCTAAGGAGTCAAAGACAAAATGTAAAACAATCTCTGTCCTGACAGAGTTCTATGTTTACTAAAGGATACAAGATGTAAATAAAGAAGCAAATATAAGTCACTTTGAGGCAGATGGGAGCATTAACTAGAGTAATTAGGAAAAACTTTGCCGAGGAGACGTAATCTGAGCCTTAAAGAAGTTTCCAGATGGTATAGTAGATAAAGCACCAGGCATGAATATATCAGAGATCTTGGGTTCAAATCTACTGACAGGAAGGAAGGAAGGAAGGAAGGAAAGAAGGAAAGAAGGAAAGAAGGAAGGAAGGAAGGAAGGAAGGAAAGAAGGAAAGAAGGAA
>NC_058132.1:183251437-183259235 GCF_016433145.1 Gracilinanus agilis | reverse complement strand
AGAGAGAGAGAGAGAGAGAGAGAGAGAGAGAGAGAGAGAGAGAGAGAGAGAGAGATAATTACATACATACATACATAGATACATACATAGATACCTCTTCAAATACTCTAACATCTCAGTTCCTCAATTTACTCATTTCCCATGGGCTGCTCCTGCACTCTGCCTCTACTACATACAGAGATGGTCACATTCTTGACCTTACAAATATAAGACTTTCATGTTCAGAAATTTGTAATTCCTTAAACTAATTATAATCTTTTATTATTTGTTATACCTATATTTTATGATGTCTACACTTGTTCTTTTTCTTCAAACTAACCTCCATTTTCTCTACCATTCATTTTTTTTAAACCCTTAACTTCTGTGTATTGGCTCCTTGGTGGAAGAGTGGTAAGGGTGGGCAATGGGGGTCAAGTGACTTGCCCAGGGTCACACAGCTGGGAAGTGTCTGAGGCCGGATTTGAACCTAGGACCTCCTGTCTCTAGGCCTGGCTCTCAATCCACTGAGCTACCCAGCTGCCCCTCTACCATTCATTTTTTGTTGTTGTTGTTATTGTTTTTCTGAGACCATAACTCTTGCACTGGCTTCCACTACTCTTTTTTTGATCCCTTGGTGAACTAACTCTCTATATCCTTCACTTTATATTCCCTCACTCCTTCCTATCATTATCAATCATGCTTTTCCAAGCCCCAAACCTAGATTACTCTCACCATAGCTGTCTTCACTCCTATTTACATACTGCTGAATAGAGCTGGAGGAAATTACCTAGGCCCACTAAACATTGATGTTATCTAATCTCAATTGGGTCCTACCTATCACAAGATAAACACTCTATTCCATCTCCCTCCTCCCAACTGATTTGCTATTCCAAAGTTTCCAGGGATCTTTTAATTGTCAAATCCAGTGGGTTTTTCTCAATCTTGATCTTCTTTGGCCTCTTTACAGCATATAAAATTGTTAATAACCTCTTTGCAGGTATTCTCACCTTTATAAGTTTTCATGATGTTTCTTCCTATTGGTTATCTTCCTAAAGTAGGTATTGCTTCATTTTTGTATTTGTCTTCTCAGTACTTAGCAAAGTATGTGGCATAGAAGATTAATAAATGCTTGTTGATTGACTAATTGATTGACTTTAAGTCCAGTGCTTTCTTTACAATACCATTAAGATATTCTATTATTTTTTGGTTCAATAGACCCACATTTCTGAACCTTTGGCAAACAGAAGCATGTTTTCTAATTTCTAATGCAGCTCATAAGAGATCATATTTCTCCTTTTAGTAATAAAAACAATCTTTTTAAAAACTGAATGCAAAACACATACTCTAATGATAAATGACTTTCCAGATATAATCATCACCACTGCAATGTGAAATTGAGCAGCTTACTATTGATATATTATCTCTTGATGAGGTCTGAGTATACATGTAGAATCATTGACTTAGAAGGTAAACATAATTCATGATCATTTAATAAATTCCTTTTCATCAATCCTTTGTCCTCTTTGGGAGGAATTTAAAAGGATATGGAAAATACTTCAGGGAAATTATATTAGCAATGTATTTCAATTTGTTAAGATGGTTCATGAATAAAAGAAGTATGGAAAAATATTTTAGCCTTTTTAATGGCAGTATGAGTGGCAGATTCTCACTTCTGGGGGATAGGTTGATGCCCAGGGATAGGATGAACCCATCCTCCCATTCTTATCATTTGGCTGGATGGTTGGTAGTCCATGAGTAGGGGTTGCCATGACCCTAAGGTATGAGCAAAGGCCAAATTCTTCCTTGTTTTTATATATAAGGGTAAAGAAACTCCATGTGTTCTGAAATTGATTGGGTCTATGAAATACTCTATGAAACCTAATGATATAAAATAAGTTTATTAATTATATAATTATAGTTTTATTTTTGACAAGGATGGCAATGATGATGATGATGATGATGATGAAGACCTTTTGTGCTGTTAGTTCCTCATTCCCTGAGGAACAAATAATGACATTTGGCTAAAAGAAAATATTTTAATTATTGAAGATTATTTCTTCTTTTTTATCCTTAACTTTAGTATTTCAATCATTGGAGCTGATATATAGCTTAGTCATATATATAATCTTTAGTCTGGTTTGTTTTATGCTGAAATGTTGACCTTGGAAAGAAAGATGTGCCAACACTGGGTATAGAAGACAGGATATAAGAGGAGTGAGTGATAAGGGGGACAATAGTCAATGAGATTAAAGCTATTGTTTTCTCAAGACCTTTTGGGTAATCAATTCCTTTGCTGAGTAGATGGGAAGAAAACTCTATTTTATGTCATTCATCTTGGCTGATCATGAGCAAAATATCAGTGAGATTTTTTCCCCTTTCAATCAGTCTTTACTTCCAAACATATGGTGTGTAATGGCTTCCTAATCAGTATGTAAATTTTAAGGTCATCCTGAAGTCTAAGAATTCTTGCCAGGAAGATAATCTGCAAACAAGGTATTAAGCAGCTTGCAGATGGGGTCATAAAATTGTGGACAAGATTAAAGCTGTATGTCCTCTTTGGCTACATGCAGCTAATGCTTGATCATAATTTGCAAGAAATCACAAATGGGGTAACCTTATTTGCAAGAAAATGGCAGAAATTTTGGAGTTATTCCATGAAAATTATTCATATCAAGCATTTTCATGCCATGTCAAAATCTGCAGTAGATTTTATAGTCATCTTTAGTAGCTATATAAACTGAACTGCCAGAAAGTACTGCAAGGAATCTAAATTTGAGTGATACCATCACACCTTGAGTTTCTGTCAGTTCACAGGGGAAATAAGTTGGGGGTTATTTTGTCCTTCATTAGAAATAGCATAATTCCAACATGAATAGGTAGTTTTCTCGTGATTAAATCAAAACTATCAATAAACACATGAAAAAGTATTCTAAATCTCTCCTGATTAGAGAAATGCCAATTCAAACAACTCTGAGGTACCATCTTACAACTATCAGACTGGATAATATGGCAGCAAAGGAAAGTGATAAAGGTTGGAGGGGATGTGGCAAAACTGAGATATCAATACATTATTGGTGGAGTTGTAAATTGATCCAACCATTGTGGAAGGCAATTTGGAATTATGCCCAAAGGACTTTAAAAGAATGCCTGCCCTTTGACTCAGCCATACTACTGCTGGGTTTGCACCCCCAAAAAGCCAATAAAGAAAAAGACTTGTACAAAATATTTATAGCTGCTTTTTTGTGGTGGCAAAAAATTGGAAAATGAGTGGGGGTGTCCATCGATTGGAGAATGGCTGAATAAATTGTGATATATGATGGTGATGGAATACTACTGTGCTGAAAGGAATAATGAACTGGAGGAATTCCACATGAACTGGAAAGATCTCCAGGGATTGATGCAGAGCGAAAGGAGCAGAACCAGGAGAACATCATACATAGAAACTGCTACATTATAGCACAATTGAATGTAATGGACTTGTCTACTAGCAGCAATGCATTGACCCAGGACAATCCAGAGGAACTTATGAGAAAGAACTGTGAGAACAGAAACACAGAAGAAAAACATATGACCAACCACATGGTTCAATAGGGATATGATTAGGGTTTTAATGTTAAAAGATCACTGTACTGCAAATATGAATAACATGGAATGAGTAATAATGCATGTAAAACCCAGTGGAATTTCTTGTCAGTTCTGAGAGGGGAGAGAAAAATCATGAATCATATGACCATGGAAAAATATTCTAAATTTTAAAAAAGAGAAAAAAATAGCATAATTCCAAATTTTGGTGTATGTGTATGCTAATCAGAGAATCAGAGAATGTCAGAGATGGGATGGCCATTTCATATTAATTTTACTATGCTAAGAAAACTATCCAATAGCCAAGCACCATTTCAGTGCCCCACAGAAGGGAATCTATGTAACTATAGATTTGTGATCTATCCATCCATCCATCCATCTATCTATCTATCTATCTATTTCTGTAAATGAATTTGCTTTAGGACCAGGTTACCAAAATTCAAATGAAAAAATATAGAAAATGTTCTAATTATTGCTTAAATAATAAATGAAAAAGCATTTATTAAGTACTTACATATGTGAGGAACTATAATGAGTACTGGAGTTACAAATACAAATAAATAAGACAGTCTCTGCCTCAGGATGCTTAGACTTTATTAGGGGAAGACAACATATATGGGTAATCAAGGCTAAAGAAGAATGCTTAGATTGAAGAAGAAGACATCAGAGACGAGAATGGTTAGTCATATGGCAACTGATTCCACATATCCTTATTAGGAATTGCAGTTTTAATTTATTTACTATTCTCAGAGCAAGAAGTGGAAAGGAGAATGAAAGACATTAAAGCAGCAATCCTGGTGAGGGGGACGTGAGACTGGTCAAGGTAAGGTGAAATAATTATCAACTAGAGTCCAGGGTCACAGAGTGGAATTTTCAGTTCCTAATAGAGGTGAAGAATGGAAAGCAGCATGAAATAGAGACATTAGTAAATGACCAATGATAGTCAAACTTACCAGACAGATTGGTTTTCAGATTTGGAAGAACTGGGGAAGGGGAGGGGGCGTTAAATAAATATAAAATGCCTTTCATACTTCTAGAACTAAATGAGAGACTGGTTCAGACAGAAGTGGATCAGGACACTAAAATACCCCACAAAGTCTCTTTCTGCATCAAAGTGGAGTGGATCCCTTCCATATCTTCTCTGTGCTGATATAGGTAAAACCTGTTCTGTTAGCCCATTCTCATTCTAGAAACAGAAAGTGATAGGCTAGACCTAAATCCCCCTAGTAGAAAAGAGGGAGAACAAAGGGCAAGGCACTACCATTTTATGGGAAGTTCATCTCAAAAGCAAAATAAAGAAATCCTTTGGATTCTTGTTCTTAGGAGTCACAGTTTCAGATATTTATTCTGTATGCTGTCAACTCATCAGGAATTCAATCGTCTCCTAGTCCCTGCTGTCATCCCATCCCTTATTCACAATGGCCACCTACATTAGGGATATACCAAAGCTACTTTCTTAGAGTTGGATAGAGCCTTGTTATCTCTATCCAACTCAAGAAGAGATATTGTTTTTACAAACTTCCAACCAGAGATCCTTTACTCTTAATCTGAAAACCTCCAGGAATGAGCAATTCATTGCTTTCTGAGATAGCCAGTTCTTAAAATTATTATTATTTTTTACTTCATATCAAATTAAAATCTGCTTCTCTGCAGCTTTTGCCCTTTAGTCTTAGTCCTGCAGGCAAAACGTGCTTTCCATATGAAAGTCCTTTGGATAGCTTTCCTTCATCCCCATCTCTGTGCCCCCAAACTCTCATATTACAACACCTTCAAATCTTCTCCAGGTAAATTATTATAGTTCCTTCAACCAATCCTTGCTAATCTTGTTCTTCATTCATTTCATTATTCTGCTCCCCATCCTTGGGATAAATTATAGTTTGTCCTTCCTTAAATATATGAAAATTTTTAAGAATAAAAACTTATTATTGCCTGCCCTGACCCCCTACTTCTACCACCTTAAAATAAAATAGCTAATAGGAGGGGAAACTAACCGTTGCACAAAAACAAAATGTATCAATAAAATATTTAGAGGGCAGCTGTAGTGGCTCAATGGATTGAAAGCCAAGTCTGGAGATGGGAGGCCTTGGGCTCTAATCATTTCCTAGTTGTGTGACCCTGGGTAAATCACCTAACCACCACTGCCTAGTCCTTACAGCTCTTCTGCCTTGAAACCAATACACAGAATTAATTCTAAGATAAAAGGTAAGAGTTTTTAAAATAAATACATTTAATTTAATATCTTCTTAAAATGACAAATAAATGTAACAGCAAAAATTGAATTCAATAATCCCAAAGAAATTTGACTAGAAAACATAGTAGGCATCCCATTCTAGATACTCTCTATTTCTTAATGCAGTCTAAGACTGAATTCTTTTTATCTTTCCTTTTTATTTTGCTCTCAATGAATTAATGAAGAAATAAAAATCATTTACAACACACTTGGTAAAAACATTGTATTAAATGCTAGAGATAACAAATAGGAAAGCAAGAAAGTTCTTGCTCTCAAGGAGTTCATATCCTAATGATGGGAAGAACTAAATATATATATATATATATATATGTGTGTGTGTGTGTGTGTGTGTGTGTGTGTGTGTGTGTGTGTTTATAAAATCATAATCACATTAAATTATATGTTTATGAATAACATCAAAGCATAATGCTTGCCCACACTGAGCTCACAAATTCACTAAATG
This sequence comes from Gracilinanus agilis, assembly GCF_016433145.1. Lineage (NCBI taxonomy): Eukaryota > Metazoa > Chordata > Mammalia > Didelphimorphia > Didelphidae > Gracilinanus > Gracilinanus agilis. Next base: position 183,252,981 of record NC_058132.1, on the reverse strand, counting down.
CATTTTTTAGATCTTTGTTACCTGATCTATTATTTGGTCATGTGTTTTCCCCCTCTAGCTTCTGGGCAATTTTTTTAACCCAACTATAAAACATAATGGTGGATAGATAGATATTACTTATAGCTGCATATAAACATTTTTAGAGGTATCTCTCTTACATGAGAAGGCTCATGTAGTTGATTACAAACAGAGTATATCTCCATATCCATTTCTAAAAATAGAGATAATAAATCTTTAACCATTGTTAAGATCTACATTATATTTGTACAATGGTTGACTAGTACTTCTCCATGAATGAATTAGGTATCCTTAATAGTAAATTCAGAGAACAGTTAGGTGGTTCAGTATATATAGAGACAAGCCTAGAGATGGGAGATGCTGTGTTCAAATTTGGCTTCAAATACTCCCTACCTGTGTGATCCTGGGCAAGTCACTTAACCCCAATTGTCTAGCCCTTACTTCTCTTCTACCTTGAAACCTACACTTGTATTGATTCTAAAATGGAAAGTAAGGATTCAGGGGACAGGTGTGAAAGACTCAATTGTCATCACTTTGCCAGAGTAGTTGCAGTAAATTTTCATACCATTAGATAAGATTACTGGAGGTGGTGAAATTTCATTCTTTACTGTCTCAGTGGTTCTTCAGTTAATTCCTTTATAATTTCTCCAATAGAGATATGTATGAATAAATGTGTATTAGAGAATTAGAGATGTGCCAAAGTTTATTTTCTGAAATAACAGTAAAGGAATCCCAATTTTTCCTCTTAATGGAGATACCAACTTTATAAAACGGCTGATAAAAACATAAACAATGATTTTGAGCCTCATTGATTGTGTTGCATTTCAAGATATCTTAACAGTAAGGGGAAAGATAAGACTGGAAAGTTTTTTATCCATAATTATTCAAAAAAGAGGGATAGCCCAGCACAGAGGAGAGAAGGTCAACTCTGTAATTATTAAAATCTTGATTCAAGTCCTGCCTTTAACACATATTATTCATCTCTTAAAGCCCAAAATATTTCTATAAATTAAAAACAAGTAGGCAATCTCCATCAATGGAGGGAGTTTCTTAGACTGTTGAAATCAGAGATCTACACCTTCCCAAGGAATATCTTAATATATATAAATATAATTAAGAGTAAATCTATATAAACATGCATATATATGTAGATATATTTACTATTCTAGAATTTTAAGTGTCTTAGTATTAATAAAATAATTTTGACAATGCAGACCCCCTAGAAAGGTCTTGGATATGCAAAGGGGTCCTTGGTTCACATTTTGAGATCCTCTGAAAAAAATACAACTTTTAAAAATATAAATTTTACAGTACACTGATTATTTTTGCTTTCTCAAAAACTCCATTTAAAACAATGATCTATTATTCATTTGAGGGGTTTTAAGGAACAGAAATAGAGTCACGTATATCTCTAATCTATGGGATCTATCATTATAGAGTACAAACCATTGGTGTAAAACATATACACTTTCTCTCTCTCTCTCTCTCTCTCTCTCTCTCTCTCTCTCTCTCTCTCTCTCTCTCTC
>NC_058132.1:183208620-183248767 GCF_016433145.1 Gracilinanus agilis | reverse complement strand
TAAGTGTCTTAGTATTAATAAAATAATTTTGACAATGCAGACCCCCTAGAAAGGTCTTGGATATGCAAAGGGGTCCTTGGTTCACATTTTGAGATCCTCTGAAAAAAATACAACTTTTAAAAATATAAATTTTACAGTACACTGATTATTTTTGCTTTCTCAAAAACTCCATTTAAAACAATGATCTATTATTCATTTGAGGGGTTTTAAGGAGCAGAAATAGAGTCACGTATATCTCTAATCTCTGGGATCTATCATTATAGAGTACAAACCATTGGTGTAAAACATATACACTCTCTCTCTCTCTCTCTCTCTCTCTCTCTCTCTCTCTCTCTCTCTCTCTCTCTCTCTCCTCCCCCCAACTTACTTTGTTTTACCATCATGCTTGGGATTCAATTTGTTCTGTTCTTATGAAATGAAACCTTGTATATAATTCCTACTCTGGAAATTGGGTCAACTTAGAATTTCAGACTGATTTGGAGTAGCCTAAAGGAATGAGAACTACTAATGTTTCTTCCTCAATGGACAAAAGAAATGATCTGAGACAAACTTCTTCTAGAATATACTAATCATGCGTAGATATGATGAAGATAGACACAGTGATTGGTAATATTCCTTGGGTTTCCCAAGATAGTAGGACTAGTCAGGCATTCTCTCTATTTTGATTTAATTGGAGCTTGTGATACTAAAAACAGAGCATAACCAACATGTTTTTTTAGCCAAGGTCTTTTCCCCAGGCTGGAAGTGCATCAGCCAGATGAGGTGAGGACACTAAAGTGGCTTCAGCCCACCTGCAACTCAGAACCTCTATTCTAAAGTTCCACTATCTTCAGTCTCTCAGTAGTTAGAATCATAAGTATACATTATCATACTCAACTAGATTTGTAATTCATATTAAAAGTAGAAGATAGTCATAATCATTTAAGTAGGTGACAGGCTGAAAAATTATAACAGTGCTTGGACACAAAAAAAGAGATGTGAGAAAGTGCCACTTCCACTTCTCTGAGCAGTTTGGGCAATATGGAAGTAGAACACTCTATATGTCAGATATCAATGTATTGATTAGCTTTGACAACCTGTGGGGTTTTCTCTCTTTTTTATTCATTTATTCATTCAGTATGGAAAGGTCAGTGGAAAGGAATATAATGAAAAATATAGATGAAATGAAAACAAAAATGTATCAATTAAAATTTATTTATAAAGACAATATCACCCAGGAAATAAGTATCAGAGCAGGATTTCCCACCCACATCCTCTGACTGGATCCAATGCTCCACCAAACATTGTGTCTGTTTGGATTAATAGCAAAGAGTTGTCACAAACATAACAAGCATGGGATATACTTAATACTTAACTGGACTTGTTATTTCACTAATATGTCCATTCCCTCTAAAACAAAAACAACATTTTCATCCTGTACCACTGATGTCCATGACTACAACTAAAGTGTTAGGGGACTTCCTCTAGATTCATGTTGGCAAAGACATGGCAGGCCTGCCCTGGCCTGCCAGAGAGAGCTGCTTCATTTCCCCTCTCCACAATGCCTGAGGATACTTTTCATGTTTTTTTCAAATTTTTCATATTTTCACATGATCTTCCCCTCTACCTAGCAGCTGAATACAAGCACTTCTCCTCTTCTATATGGAGTAATGTGGGTGGGGGTTGGGAGGCTCACAGGCAGCTCAAAGGGGAAGTTTGGGCACATGATCTCTAAAATGTTCATCAACACTGCTCTAGATCATCTCATATAAAGTGTGTACCAGTGCAGCCCAAAGGCTAGCCTTCAATTATCCCTTACTATTCAAAATAACTGACCCTATTATCTTCCTTATAGTGTTGTTGTGAGAAAACTACTTTTTATCCAATCTTAAGGAGCTATGTAAATGTGATTCATTAGTACAACTGAATCTGTTTTTCTAGTTTCTCATAGCACTTTACTGGGACCTCTCTTTTTCACACTTATTTAATTTCTACTTGAACTTTTGATATTGGATATCTTTCTTCCCTTTCCCCCTCCCTTTCTCCAGACTCTGTTTCTGAGTCACAGAATTTAAGAATTGTAAGGGAGTTCAAGAATTATTTAAAATTACCCTAAAAGGATCCTTCTAAGCAATATGATTTCAGAAAAAGCTGGAAAGATATTCATGAACTAATGAGAGTGAAATAAACAGAACTATGAGAACATTGTACAAGTAACAGCAATACAATGACAATTGTGAAAACTAGACTGCTTTCAGCAAGGCAATGATCTGTGACATGAAAGACATGATGGCAAATGTTATCTACCTCCAGAGAAAGAACTGTTGGGGTCAGATGGATGAGGATCAAGGAATACTTACTTTTCAGTGTATTTGTAGTTTTATTTGGGGATATTGGTTTTGCCAGAGTATGCTCTTATGACAGTAACCAAAGTGGAACTGTGTTTTGCATGATGATAAAAATAAAATTAAAAAAAAAAAACTTTAAAAAATTTAAAAATGCCCTTTACAAAAGACCTACATACATTCATCCAGCCTCTACTAAAAGACTTCCATTGAGGGAGAAGCCACTACTTCCCAAGGCTGTCCATTCTACTTTTTCAGGGCTCTAGATGTTTGGAAGATTTCTCTGACATCAAGCCTTAAATCTGCCAATTTCAACTTCCATCTCTTTCTTCCTAGTTCTGTCATTTGGAAACAAATGAAACAAGTCTAATTCTGAAGTGCTTAAAGACAATACCATGTTTATTCTTGGTATTTCTTCTTTCTCCCACTTTTATTTCTTTAACATCTATTGTAGTGTCTTCTACATAGTAAGTACTTTTCATTGTTGTCTTTCAGTTGTTTCAGTTGTGCACAACTCTTCATGACCCAAGCTGGGGTTTTCTTTGCAAAGATACTGGAATGGCTTGCCATTTCCTTCTCCACTTTACAAATGAAAAAACTGAGACCTTCCCAGGGTGACAGAGCTAGTAAATGTCTAAGGACAGATTTGACCTGAGGAAGATGAGTCTTGCAGACTTCAGGCCCAGTAATCTATATCCATTGTACCACCTAGCTGCCTAGTAGTTATTGATGGTTATTGAATGAAATTCCTTGAATTAAAGAGAAAGCTCTATAATAATATCTATCATTAGGTCTGTACTACATAGACAAGGGTTAACCTTTTTGGTAGAAAGGGGACTCAATAACCCTTTGAGCAGTCCGTTGAGGCTTATATTATTCACAGAATAATGTTTCAAATGTATAAAATATATTATATTGGATTACAAAAGAAACCAGTTATGTTGAAATAAGTATATGATTTTGTTCATTTTTTTCAATGTCCTAAAATTTATTCACAAACCCCTTCAAGACTCCAGGTGAAGAAGCTTTGACCTAGCTCAACACTTTACATATAGAAGTCATTTGACAAATATAGAGAGAGTTAAATCATAGTCCTTAGAGGCTTCTTTCTTTCTTTCTTTTTTGTTGGACTAGGAGATTTAATAGCTATTCTATTCTGCAGCACTATGAACAAGAGTTTATTTTATATGCAAAAAAAATAATTGCCTGGTTTCTGAAAAGAAGGTGGTTTCTTCAACCTATCCTTTTAAATCCTCTTTTTGTACATTTCTATTGGGTACTTTTAAAGAGTTTTCACATTCTTATCTACAAAATTTGGAATTGCTCTCTATAATGTACCTGGAAAGTCTTCTAGTTCTCTTTGATAGGTAAAGGCATTTCTAGGCATACTCCTTTGTGATTAATTGTGAAGGGAAAAGGCTCAAGTTATAACATTAAAAACCATAGAAAGCATAGGTGAGCTTTTTATTAAATTGAAGGAGAGCCAATAAAATTTTAAGGTGGTTTGCCTTTTTCAAAAGCTATATTTTCATTACTATAATGTGGTAATATTATATAATGTATATATTATTACATAAAATATATATATATTATCACATAACATAATGATTTTAAAATAGCATGCCCTTTTCTTATGTGTTGTTGTGCATTAGTTATCAACGTATTCATTGTAATTCCCTTCTTTTTTCCTGCTACCACTACAATGACTAGATCACTAAACAGGAAGACCTGAATTAAAATCCTACCTCTGACAGTTACTCTGACATTAGTTAGGTAATGCTGGGCAAGTCAAATCCTCTCTGATTATCAGTTTCCTCATCTATAAAATGGGGAGAGCATCTATAGAAATAACTTACATGGTTGATGTAAGGTTCAAATGAGATAATCCATGTAAAAATGTTTTGGAAGCTTTAAACCTCTACAGGTTAACATCAATATTCTAGATTTCAATGGGCCCATGTATGCTCAAGGTGATTTCTTGATTCAATTGTGAAGATCACAATATATCCATGCCTTTCTACCTTGGAGATTTTTGTCCATGCCCTTGAGTGACTCTACTGAGAATCTCTCCTATGATCTAGGAGCCTTCCTACCCTGCTCTTGACATTATAAAGATGTTGGCAGAACACATGTGCTTTCTGTCAGGGATCACTCAGTCTTACTCTGAGATCTATCCATCCATATTTTTTCTGGTCAGACATTTTCTGATAACATTTTTATGATATTTTATTATTAATAATCCCTGTTGAATTCAAATTTGAAATTGAAGCAGGCATTTTCACCTGGGTGAAAGTCCATCCTCTGATCTACTCTGAATTAACAACTTTTACACTCTACAGGACCCATTCTTTTAATTTCTTCATCAACAAATCACTCAGGTGCATAGGTGGTATTTAGTTTTATTAACTCACTTTATGAAATCTGAAAACATTTGTAGTATCATTTAAATCAACCAGAGAGGCATTTTAGGGAACTCTACCTCTCTATTTTCCTTTTAACTATACATAATCCCTTTAAGCCATCTAAAGTCAGATGAATAACTCAGCTGAAAATTCAAAAGTCAAAGAGAGGGAAAAGTATACAACACTGGAAGCTGACAGGGTGAAGAAAAAAAAAGGAGCTGACTAAAAATAGCGCATATAAAGCAAGGTTTGATTTCTCTATTTTTTCTCATTTGGCTCCCTGGGTTGTTAGTCTGCTTGTTTGTCATGTTAGTCTAAGAAATGGTGGATTATTTGGGAGGGAAGGGTCACATTCTTCAGAAAGGAGAACAAATGATCTCTAAAGAAATAATTCTTCCTGAGAACTTTGCAGGAAGAACAGGAAAAAGAATGTTATGATTCATAGTATACTATAACATGATATTTTATTTATGCTTGACAAAAGAAAAAAATCCTTACAATTAAAGAAGTTCAAAATGGAAAAGTACTACTTTGGAAAGTTGTGGATTCCCCTTCACTGGGCAGCATTAGACAAAGATGGTTTTGGTCCACAAGCAAGAATTTAAAAAAATTACAAAATATAAAATAAATAATTTTGATTACATTAAATTAAAAAGGGTTTGTACAAACAAAATCAATGCAACCAAAATTAGAAGAGAAATAACAAATTGGAAAAAAAATCTTTATAATGGAAACCTCTGACAAAGGTCTAATTACTCAAATGTATAAGGAACTAAATCAATTGTACAAAAAAATCAAGTCATTCCCTAATTGATAAATGGGCAAGGGACATGAATAGTCAATTTTCAGATAAAGAAATCAAAACTATCAATAAGCACATGAAAATGTGTTCCAAATCTCTAATAATTAGAAAAATGCAAATGAAAACAACTCTGAAGTACCACTTCACACCTAGCAGATTGGTTAATGTGACAGCAAAGAAAAGTAATAAATGTTAGAGGGGATGTGGCAAAATTGGGACATTGATACATTGCTGGAGGTTATGAATTGATCCAACCATTCTGGATGGCAATTTGGAACTATGCCCAAAGGCCACTAAAAGACTGCCTACCCTTTGACCCAGCCATACCACTGCTGGGTTTATACCCCAAAGAGATAATAAGGAAAAAGACATATAAAAATATTTAAAGCTGCGCTCTTTATGGAGGCAAAAAATTGGAAAATAAGGAGATGCCCTTCAACTGGGGAATGGCTGGACAAATTGTGGTATCTCTTGGTGATGGAATACTATTGTACTCAAAGGAATAATGAACTGGAGGAATTCTTTGTGAACTGGAATGACCTCCAGGAATTGATGCATAGTGAAAGGAGCAGAACCAGTAGAACCTTATACACAGAGACTGACACATTGTGGTACAACCAAATGTAATGGACTTCTCTACTAGCAGCAATGCAATGATCCAGGACAACTCTGAGGGACTTAAAAGAAAGAACACTATCCACATTGAGTTCAGAAAGAACTATGGGAGTAGAAACACAGAAGAAAAACAATTGCTTGATCACATGGGTTGATGGAAATATGACTGGGGATATATAGACTTTAAATGATCACCCCAGTGCTAATATCAAGAGGGAGGGGAGGGAAAGAATATGACTCCTGTAACCATGGGGAAATGTTCTAAATTAATTAAATAAAAATAAAAAAAGAAAGAGCTGTCCCAGGAAGCTCTTGCAATTTATAAAGACCATTCCTTTCATTACTTCCTGTGCCTTCCTCCCATTTTATGTGTGCCAATTACAGCAAAGGCTTTGCTTAGGACTGCCCAAGGGGCAGTCAGTCAATTCTAATTCATCACCCACTTTTGCACATGTGGGTCTCAGACCTCCCCCACTTGAGGATTAAGTAGGGTGTGTATGCTTTTGGTGATTAAATCTAAAAATGGGCAGGGTAGGGTTAATCCCATCTTCACACAACCTAGTGGAGCCTAGAGAGACATGGAGACATGATTAGCTTACCCTTTTCCTGAAAATAGAAGTTCCAAAAGGAACTAGTCAGAGGAAAGGGCCAAAGGTCCAGAATAAACTTCCAGGGTGAGAAGGTCACTGTGGTATGATAGAGAAACCCTAGAGAATCTAAAGTGGAGCACCGAGACATATGATTATAAATTTATAAATTCATAGCACTGGGAAAGAAAAGATACATGCTAATTTAAATTAATAGACAAGATATTTCCATTTTCTTCTTCATTCATATTAGAAATTTGCTTTTATATATATTTTACATATCTTCTCAACATATCATTTTTAATCAAATAAAAGGCCAGAAAGTCATTTTTCTACCAGCTTCTTAGCACTCAATTCCCAGGGAAATAATAGAAAGAAGCTATTAGCACTGCATGAAAGACATTCAGAATTGGAGGTGAGCAAAGGAGATAAATATTTACTCTGTCTCCCATAGAGGAAGCTGAAGACATTTCACTGTTTTTCTGCATGACTGGAAAATGCTTCATCAAGGAGGAGGACAATAAAAAACAAACAAAAAACAATTTTGTTCCTTTTATTTATTAGCCATTAAAAATCACACCAGAGCCTTAATTATAAACTTCCCTGGATAATACTCTAAATCATCCATCCATTCATTTTATTCAACAAGTGCATGTTTTAGACATTCATTGGCTGTGTGACTTGAGCAAGTCTCTTAACTTCTTGAACCCTCAATTTCTCAACAATAAAATGAGAACTTTAGACAAGGTGGCCTATAACATCCCTTCTAATAAATCAATCACAAAAGCATTTTTAAGGACTTACTTATAAGCCAGAGAATTGTGTACTGGGGAGTTATAATGCAAGGTGGCTAACAGAAACTTTTTGCTTCTGTAATTTCTAAAGGTCACAAAAAGTCAATTAAACATCTTAGAACCTTCAGAAAGTCAGTTAGAACTTAAAGCTATAAATAGAGGGGAAGTTCCAACTGATGAGGCTTTGCCTTCTGGCTTTCACTGTGGCTGGAGACTTTTGCTTTGGCCTTTTGGCTTGGCTTTGCTTTGGCCTTGGCCTGTGCTTATCTTGTCTTGGGGAGATTTAAACCTATTTCATTTCTCTGGACCTCTCCCTGATCTCTCCATCCATATCCCTCCCCTTCCCCTAATATGTTGTAATATGTAGCATACTTATACATAATACATGGCATATGTTACAAGGGAATGATATATAATATAGGATTAAATAATTTGTTGTCATATTTATAATACATAATATAATATAATACATAAATGACTCCCATATAAATAATGATATCTAAAGAATATGAAAGAGGTTATCTTAGAGAAGGAGTAAACATTTAGGACTGGGACTGTGTTCCTGTAAATGGTATGATTTAAGTTCTGATTTGAAGGAGGACATGGAAAGTAAAAGTAGTGGAGAGGACTTATGATCTTGTGATCCTATTACCTTATTTATTGATAATCTACTATCTTACAAAGTTCTGTGTGAGATACAAAAATGAAGACACTAGTTTCTGACCCCAAAGAACTCACAATGTAGGAAAGAACTTCTGAACTCGTAGAGTGAATGTTGTTACTCAGTTGTTTTCAGTCCTATCTAACTCTTCATGCACCCTTGGTGGTTTTCTTGGCAAGAATAATGGGATGGCTTGCCATTTCCTTCTCTGGCTCATTTTACAGATGAGGAACTGAGACAAACAGGTTGAGTACTTGCCTTGAGCAATGGAGGCAGTTGGTGCCTGAGGCTGGATTTGAAGTGATAACTTCATGATTTCAGACCAGGCACTCTATCCATTGGACCACCTAACTGCCCTGGGGTAGTCAGCAAGAATGAATGAGTGAAAATCCATTAAACAAAAACTCACTGATCAAAAGTTTACTTAAACTTAACCCTTCGTATTTTTTGACAAATCTTCTGGGAATTTAGAATTAATGATAATTATAACTAGGACTTATATAGTATTTAAGTGCAAAGAGTTTTATAAATATTTCATTTTATTCTCAAAACAGCCCTGGGAGGTGGGTTCTATTATTATCCTCATTTATAGATGAGAACACTGAGGAAGACAGTGCCAAAGTGGCTTGCCTGGCATCATACAGATGATTAGTATCTGAGGTTGTATTTGAATTTGGGACCTCCTGATTCCAGGTCTATCTATATCACCTGGATTCTTCCTCTTCAAATTTACTCCTCTGACAAGCACAGTTTTCCTTTTGCTTTCTCCCAAACCACCTTCCCGCTTCATTGGTTTATATGTTTATATGTCAGTCAAGGAAAAAAACCTTTGAGGATTTCAATTTCATAGAGAATTTGATCCCAATTAAACCTTTGAATTCCTTCAAGAATAAGAGGGTTCAAAAAGATGACCAGTAAGTCATCTCTGAATAAATGGACCACTCTGGCTTAGCAGAAGCAGTAAATATTTACTTCTAAAAAGGAATCAAAGATCCCTAACTTACATTTAGGATTTTTTAAAGAGCTCTTCCTATTTCTGTGCAGAAGCCATTCTTAAATGTTCTCCTTGACAAAGAACACAATCAATTCACATCTTCCAACTTCCTATTTTGTCAGTCACTTTTCCTTCAATTTAAATGCCAGACTAGGAAGCCCTTTAACTATTACTATAAAATATAGCTTCATGCACATAAAAACAACTAGGGGAATTCCATGTGAACTGGAACAACCTCCAGGAATTGATGCAGAGTGAAAGGAGCAGAACCAGGAGAACATTGTACACAGAGATGGATACACTGTGGGACAATCAAATGTCCCACAGAGTTAGAGACAGACGTCTCTAACTAGCAGCAATGCAAGGATACAGAGCAAGGCTGAGGAACTTATGAGAAAGAAAACTAGCCACATTCAGAAAAAAGAACTGTGGGAGTATAAACACGAAATAAAAACATATAATTGATCACATGTTTCAATGGGGATATGATTGAGGTTTGGCTTTAAAAGACCATTCTATTGCAAATATGAATAATATGGAAATAGGTATTGAGTGATAGATAATACATGTATAACCCAGTGGAATTGCTTGTCAGCTCTGGGATGGGGAAGGAGGGAAGAGGGGTGGGAAAAATCATGAATCATGTAACCATGGAAAAATATTCTAAATAAATATATTTAAATTTTAAAATTGATAAATAAATAAATTAAATTAAGTATAGCTTCACCTACCTATATCAACAGTAGTGGGATCCAGCATAAATATCCCTAAATAATTATGACCCTCTTCCAGTTTGGAAGAGAAGTCAAACTAAACTAGATGTAAGTTCTAATTGCTTTTCCCCCTGTGTTTCAGAATTCCTGTGAAAAAGAAAACAAGAAAGAACTGTGATTATTTCCTGTCAGTAGCTTTAAAACTAGTGGGATTGTAGTTGTCTTTCTGCATTAATATGGAATCTTTGCTTGAATAAATGAGACCTTAATTTCAAAATGCTTTCTCTCTACTTGGTTACCTTAAAATTTTTTTCCCATATGATTCCCCCATCCTTCTCTATACTCCTAGTTATATAATCAGTTCTATAATTTGAGGGATTGAACTCCTTGTGCACTGAATATCCAGCAAAAAGATCTGGGAGGGAGAGAATTTTTTTTCTTTTTAGTACACTGACTCTCATGATAATACAACTTGTATTATGAAATTACAACATTTCACACTAGGTAAATTTTGTCTTTGGTCCTTTCCTGCCTCCCTTTCTGTGTTCCTCCCTTCTGATTTTTAGTCACTAGTAGCCCTCACACTGCCCTCCAGCTGGCCAAAGTAACACAAACATGAAAATGTCAGGCCTGCCCTCTCCCCATAATGCTCTATATTCTGGTAATATAGAATATTTTTTTCTCTACCCCAATTGTATTGAAAATCCCCTGGCCTCAACTTTATGCCCCCTGAGAGTTGAAAAAAGCAAACCTGTTTCAACTATTTCACTTAAAGGTATGAAAATGACTACCCTGGAGTATTTGCAATTTAAAAATCAGAGTCTTATTAACCCAAATGAATCTTTAATTTGCAGAAATTTAGTCAATGACAAAATGAAGAGAAGATTTCAAGCAGTGTGAGGCTGATGTTTTCCCTATATCCATCAGTCATAAACTCAAATTCCACTCTGCAGGAAAATATTAGATAGTTCTTCCAGTGTATTCATGAAAATCCAGGAACCCAAAAGCTGCTATTTCAAATGATACACCATTAATCAACCTAGGATCCAGGCAATAAAAGGGAAAGCCTTTGTTAAGATTTTAGATGTGTTAACCCCACCCTGTAAAAACTACATCTGCTAAAGAAACTGCAACCTAAAGTAGGGGCAGCTGGGTAGCTCAGTGGATTGAGAGCCAGGCCTAGAGACAGGAGGTCCTAGGTTCAAGTCCGGGCTCAGACACTTCCCAGCTGGGTGACCCTGAGCGACTGTGTGTCCCATTGCCTACTGGTTGTGGCCCTATGCTCCTTGAATGGAGTCCCAGGATAAAAAAAAAAAACACTCCAAAGTTCAAAGTACTCTTTGGTTCATCATCTATCCAAGACCATAACAGGAGTCTCCACCAATCCATCCGTGTACCAGACCATAATAAATGATTCATAAGTCCAAAAGCAAATTCTATTTAATCAAAACAAAGATATATATATATATATATACATACATACATATATATGTTATATATGTATATATATAAAAAACAATGAATAATTATTAACTGTTCCCAGAACCCATATACAAATGATGTGCCTCTGAGGAAGCAACAGTCAACACTCAAGTTAATCCCTTTGAGTTCCCAAGAAAGTGGGAGAGGGATATTTTACATTAAATTTATAACAGAGATGTTAGGACAAAGACTGAAGCTATTTGTTTGATTAGTTTCTCCTTCAATCTCAGTGTGTCAGTCTGTGGTGACTCCTCAGGACTGACTCTTCATGTTAATTTTGAAACCTCTTCCCACAACTCTCTCTTCCATCATGGTCCAGCTGAGCTATTGGAGTTGGTGGCCAGGTTCATGCTGCTTTGCTTTATTTCTCTCCATATAACTATCCTTGCTTCTGCTTTTTTTCTTTCCTGTTTAGATGTTTTTAAAGGAAAAATTCTTCCCAAATTTTGTATACCTCTCTGAGTATTCTTACCAACAAGAACAATAACCCAACTTTCTGAGAAATGTAGACAAAACAATTTTCTTCCAATGTATAGCCCTTATTTTTAGCCTCAAGTACTATAGAAAAGGCAGTCAACAAACATATCCTCTATTTGAACAAAGTAACAGCATTTTCGCCTACAAAATTTTTAAAGCATGGCCCCTCAAATGTCAGGAATGTTCATCCTTGATCTCAAGCATGTCTCATTTATATAGTCACTATATTTTCCAAACCAAAAATCAGAATGGTTGATCTAAGAAAGGGTATTTCTTTTGCAAAGTCTCATTAAAAGCCATCTTTCTTTAAAAAGGAGTGATTATGCCTAAAAATCTTGACATGGTTGGCCCTTCTAATGATCTCTCCCAAAGCACAAACTCTTGCAATTTTGTTGAACCTAAAAATGAGAGGTAGGCCCAAATCTTCTAATGTAAATATTTTCATTGCCATCGACTTCAAAATGACTGTATTTTCTTATACTCAGCTGGAAAGAGAGAATGTTGATAACAAGAATAAAATGAAATAAGTCCTAACACAATTAATTTGTCTCACAAACTTGTGAAAGTCTTGTTTATTATTTTTGCCAAATATAAGGAGAAAATCATTGTACAAGAAAGATGTTAGTAACTATCTAGTCAAATGCCTTCATTTTACAAATAAGGCAACTGAGGCTCAAAGAAGTTAAATAACTTGTTCTGATAACACAGGTAGAGACACTACTAGACACTACTAGTTGTGTGACCCTGAGTAACTTACCTGTGTTTGCCTCAGTTTTCCTCATCTTTAAAATAAGCTGGAGAAGGAAATGTCAAATCACTTAAGTATATTGGCCAAGAAAACACCAAATGGGGTTACAAAGAGTCAGAAATGACTGAAAAAAATAACTGAGCAACAACAACAAAAATGTCCTATTCTATAAGGCCTTGTTGGCAAACCTATGGCACACATGCCAGAGGGGGCTGTTACCTTCTCCCTCTCTTCATGTGTCTGAAGATTTCTCACATGATCTGCCCCTCTGCCCAGCAGCCCAATAGGAGCACTTCCTCCCTTACCTGTCTGGGGTAAGGGGGCAGCTCACATGTGGTGTAAAGGTACAATTTGGTCACTCAGTCTCTAAAAGGTTTGCCACCATGGCTATAGAGCTATGCTGTACTAAGTTGTACTACTTTATAATTCTGTATATTATAAATATTGGTTGAGCTTACCAGGGAAATAGAAGACTCAGAAAACAAAATTATCATCATATTAGAGCTTCCCAACCTAAGATTTCAGAGATAAAACTTGAGAAGCCAGCAAAAAATGATCCTATATGTTTGGAGGATAATATGCTTTACTGCAGTAAAATAATTTTAACCCTGAGAGTGAAATCCTTTTAAGCCATGCATCTTTATAGGTAGAGGATTACATATTTTCTTCCCAAACAGAGTGAGTTACTTCTTAATATTTGAACCTTGAATGTTCCTGTTATGCCATCTCCACAATTCTCTTCCTTATTCAGTATTTTCCAGGTGAATCACTTCCATTCCATTTGGGCTTCTAACAGGGAGTGTCTTTAAAAAAAAAAAAAAAGTCCTTTCAGGCTTCCATTGTTTAACATGCAAGTGATTTAATTATTTATTGACTAGAATCTTTGGGGGCCTTTCATGAGCTCCTGCTTTTCTCTTGCTGGTTTGGTAGATGAAAAAAAAAATCATACTTTCTCTCTCTCTCTCTCTCTCTCTCTCTCTCTCTCTCTCTCTCTCTCTCTCTCTCTCTCTCTTTCTCAAAAGAACCTTCTGCCTGCAATGCTCTCATCAATGTTCTGTCACATTTTTTCATATGAAATGTCTGTTCTTCAAATAGATAAAATCTCTATCAAGTGCATCTCATGCTGCTCTGAATAAGGGCTTTTGTTAAGACTTTGATTATTTTCTACATAATGCAATTACTTCTCTTTTTTTGCAAATCTGGCTAAGTTCATGGATCTAGAGCATCCCCCCACATGTAATGCAGGCTTGTCTTTCTAAAAGATACAGCTACACCACAGCAGCAATCGCAAATCCTACTACTCTGAAAAATCTTACAGCCATAGTCTTTTGTGTTTGTTTTCATATCCTGCTAAGAGAATGCTAGTGGCAATCTTTTTTCTGTTGTTTCCCTTTCAAAACACAGGGCTGAACAGTAGATGATTTGAAAAACTGAAGTTATAAATCACTGGCTTATATTTTCTCCCCCAATTGCACCAGATAGAGGTAATTTTGCAGTTGTCTTCTTAAAAGAATAGTCCTGTGTTTTTTGTAAACCATCTTTGCAGTTAACTGAAAGGTCAGTCCTACCACATCATACAGTATTGTCATGGCATCATGATCATTAGCTTTCCCAATTTCACTTCTTTGTCCATTTATAAGGAGCTAAGGCACCAATTCTGGTGGCACAAACTTGCATAATCTCTGTTAGCAGAAAGGCTGAGGACTGTTTACTTATCTAAGTTCTGAGTTACAATGGCTAAACCAATCAGGTGTCAATACTAAGTTTAGCGTTAATATGGCAAACCTCTGGAAATGGGGGGCCAGGTAGTCCAAGTTAAAAAACAAAACAAAACAAAAACAGAGCCTACAAAGACTAAGATACCAATCAAAGTAGGATTAGGTGATCAATTACATGTGTAAACCTCTGAATTTCCAACCTGGATGATGTAGGAAACACCAGTCTTTTTTAAAAAATCAATCAAAGGTTTAGCTGAATATAGTGGCTGATTTTCCTGGATTTGAGGTCCACCTTCATTGATTATGAAATAGACTGTGGATTCATAGGTATCACTAGAAATACAAAGTGACTACTAGTGGCCAAATTACCTAATCTGTTGGTTCCTTCCTTACTATTCTATAAAATAAATGGGTTGAACTAGTTAATTTCTAAGATAACTTTCAGGACCAAAATTCCATGGCAACCTAGAAGTTTGTAGAATCCAGTTTTGACCTCATGTTCCACAAAATAAAGTCTGCCCAAGAAAGGTCATTTATTGGCCCAGGTTTTCCAGAGGGCAGCGAAAGGCCGTCTGACAGCACATAGAAAGCCAGCCTCAGATTTAGGAAGACTTGCATTCAAGTCTTGATTTGAATATATACTATGCAACCTTAGGAAGGAAGAAAGGAAATAAGCACTTATTGTGTTACTATGCATCAGGAACCATATTAAACACTTTATAAATATCTTCATTTGATCTTCAAAATAACTTAGTGAAGTAGGTGTTATGAAGGAAACTGAGGCTGAGAGAAGTTAAGTGACTGGCCCAGGGTCACCCTGCTGAAAAGTTTCTGAGACTAGATTTGAACTCTTATTGAGTTTGCTTCTCAAAGGCCTAGAATCACTGATTAAATAATGTTTTTTTTCTATATTTTGCCAGGACAATGAAAATAAAGCCTCAAGCAAATCTCTGAGTGAAGACTGCTATAGCCAAGCATTGCAACCAGTATCAATCCCTACCTGAAGGCTTGTTTTTATTTTCCCAGCAGTTATAAAGGTCTACAATCACTTATTAAACACCTACTAAACACCAGATACTGTGCTAAGAAGTGAAGATACAAAGGGGAAAAAAAGGACCTCAAGGAACTACATTGCAATGAGGGAGAAGACAGGTAAGCAGTTGTATACAAATCAGATATATATGAGATAAATAACAGTTAATCAGAGGGAATGCATGAGCTTTAAGGACATCCATTTAATGGAAAGGAAAGGCTTCTTGCAAGAGGCAGGATTTCAGCTAGCATTTGAAGGAGACCAGGTAAGTCAGAAGGTGTGGATGAGAAAGGAGGGAATTTCAAGCATGGGGAAGAGCCAGTGAATATGCAATGAGTTATAGCCTCTAGCCCAACATCTAAGCCTGCAGTGAAATAATTAGGACAAATCTCTCATTCCAAAGGGAAACCAGTATGTCAGCTGCTCTGAACCTGCAGAACCTCCCAGGGAGGTAATGACAATTGAGTCCAGCAAAAGAACACTAAAACCCAACCATGCACAAGTCAACAGTTCTAAATCTGGGTCAAAAACTTGGATAGTTCAGACTGGAAAGACACAATGAATAGACCTCTTCCAAAATGATATCTTTTTGAGAGCACTGGAAACTTCCAGGCTCCCAGGCTAAGCTATGAAAGCAGTGAAAATGTAAAAGAAAAAAGATCGGGTCATATATTCTTCCCTCACCAACACAATACAATAGAAATGTGGAGAATCTAGCACTAGCATAAAGTCCAAAGTCACAAAGTATGCTAGAAGAATGAGAAAAAAAATAAATCTAACCATAAATAGTTACTATGGTGACAAAGGGAGCTCAAGATACAAACATAGAAGAAGAGAGTGACTTGAAAAAAATATGTTTTATCTTTTTATTAGCAAAGCCTCAAATAAAAATGCTAACCATATATAAGACCAACAAGAATTCCTAAAAGATTTAACAAAAGTATTTTTAAAAGTTAAAAACTAAGTGAGAGCTATGGAAGAAAAATATAAAAAGAAAACTAACAGTTTGGTAAAAGAGGTTCAAAAGCTTACTGAAAAAAGTAACACCTTGAAAATTAGAACTAGTCAAACAGAAACTAATGACTCCATGAAATATTAAGTAATAAAGTCAAAAGTCAAAAAATTAAGGAAAATGTGATTTATCTCATAGGAAAAATCCAACTGAATTGGAAAACAGATTGAGGAGAGATAATTAAAGTATCACTAAACTACTTGAAAGTCCTAAGCAACAAAAAAGAGCCCAGCCATTATATTTCAAGAAACCATAAAAGAAAACTGCCCAGATGTCTTAGAATAAAAGGGGAAAATGGAAATGGAAAGAATTCACCATTCACCTCCTGAAAGTAAAACCAAAATGAAAAACCCTATAAATTTTACGGCCAAAATCAAGATCCCCCAGGTAAAGGGGGAAAAAATACTATAAGCAATCAGAAAGAAAGGATTATAGTTCCTTGAAGTCACAGTTAAATTAGCACAAGATTTAATAGCCACCACTCTAAGAAATAGAGTGATATGATAATATGAAATGATATTCCAGGAGGTAAAGGATCTAGTCTTATAACCAAAAACAATATATCTAGAAAAACTAAATGAAATCCTATAGGAGAAAAATAGATACTTAGTGAAATAGAGGATGTTTGAGCATTCCTGATAAAAAGTCCTGTATTGAGTGAAAACTTGACATACAAACTTAAGACTCAAGAGAAGGATAAAAAGGTAACATGAGTTAGAAATCATAAGAACCTAGACAAGGTTAAATTCTTTACATGCTTATATGGGAAGAGGATACATGTAACTCAACACATCATTACCACCAGTGTACATAGAAGATAATCTAAGTTTGAGTATATTATGTTTGCATGATCTCAAAAGAAGAATGGAAGGGTGATGAAAAATACACTTGAGAGAGGTAGAAGGAGAGAAGACTGGGGAAAGTTATCTCATGTAAATTAAGAGTACAAACAGGAGTTTATACAACAAAGGATAGTGGGGTGGAGGGAAACAGCCAACACATGAATCTCACTTTCATCTGAACTAGATGAAGGAGGAAAGAGTACATATACAAATAGTTGAGTACAGAAATCCCTCTTACCCAGAAGGAAAATAGGAGGAAAATGGGGTGAAGTAAAGGGAGGAAATAAAAGGAAGAGTAAATTAAGCAGACTCCAGGGTTACTAAGACAGTCCCTGCCCCATAAGAATCTTACAGTCCATTACCACAATATTTACATACACAACACACTACACTCAAAGAGAAAATCAGTAATTATGGGACATAGATGAGTACTACCACATTAAGGGGTCCAAAAAGTCCATTTATTGCCTATTCCAAAAGGGAGAATTGTGTAGGAATGAAGATTCCAGGCACCAGACAGTTAAATAGATTAGTTTGGTCAGATGTCAGGAAAACAAAGTTTAACTAAAGTTAGTTCTTAGTGGCAGCAAAGATCATTATGGCCTGGATAAAATTTGAACCAACTTTTGATATTGTGATATTTGTGAAGAGCTAACACATACCTATTATCACATTTTAATGGAGTACTAAAATGGGCTTTATAAAGACAGAATCAGCAGTCTTCATAAAAGCTAAAAGCAAAATGTCACAAAGTCAAAGTCTCAACATTGAAAAGAACTACCAAGTCCATCTAGTCCAACATATAACTGAAAATTAACCCTCTATCAATAACTGACAAGAGGTCCTCCAGGCTTTGCCTGAAGACCTGGGGTTGGAGGGTTGTAGTATCTCCTGATAGTACTGGCTGATCATTCAATTTCTAGATAGCTCTAATAATTAGAGCTCCACAAAATCCTACTCTGATGTCTCATCATGGTATGGAGATGACCCCAGGTTTTTACAAGATGACCCCATATTTTACAAATGAGAAAACTAAGGCTGAGAGAAGTTAAGTGACTTGCCCAGGACCACACAGCTACAGAGAATCACAAGTACTATCAGGCTCTACCGGGATGTAAAGACTTCAAATACAGCAATGATATCTTGAGTAAAAAACAATTATTTGACTATGAGCCCAAAGGCAGCTAAGTGGCACAATGGAAAGAGTGCAAGACCTGAAGCCAGGAATATCTAAGTTCAAATCCAACACAGGACAATTAGTAACTATAAAAATCCAGCCAGGTCATTTAATCTGTTTACCTCAATTTCCTCAATTTTAGAATGGGGATAATAATAGCACCTAATTCATAGAGTTGCCGTGAGGATCAAGTGAGATTATATCTGCACAGAGCTTAGCAGAGCCTGGTATATAGAAGGCACTTAATAAATGTTTCTTCCGTCCCATCCATGAAAGCCATGAGGCAAATAAAAATATAAACTGGTCCTTTGTCCATTGCTCTACCCTGCCATTTCTTTAAAGATGGGGGCTGAATAGTGGAAATGGTAACAATGCTACCAAGATTCATAATTTTAAACCATCTACAATATTAACTTATTTATTTGTATTCTAAATTGGAAATACTTTTTCAATGACCAGCAAAATGATGGACATTTTACTAAAAAAATAGCTGCAGGAAGTTACAAATAAACGGAAAGACAACTAATAGATATTCCATGGAAAAGCAAATAAAGGAATTGGTAGAATTGGCTTTTTCATAGGTATAAGAAGCATTGTTATAACACTTTAAGGTTTGCAAAGTGTTTTACCTGTTTTATCTCATAAAACACAAAGTTGACCCTGTGAAGTGACCACTATTATTATCCATATTTTACAAATGAGAAAACTAAGGCTGAGAGAAGTTAAGTGACTTGCCCAGGATCACACAGCTGTGTCTGAGGCAAGATTCAAACTCAGGTCTTTCTGGCCTGAGTCTAGCACTCTATCTCCTGTACCACCCAATTGTCTATTATATATCCAAAGATGACAAGAAAGACTCCCTAACAGATAAAGCTGTCCAAACATGGATTAGACAGTGAAAGGTAGTAGAAAAATTCTTCTTGAAAATCTTTAAATGGAGGCTAGATGAGCACTTGTCAGGTATATTAAAATTAAGAACCTTTTCTCGTGTGGTTTGGCCTGGATGGCCTCCAAGGTATCTCCTAGCTCTCACATTTGTTATTCTATGATGAAGCATCATTTCCTATAATATTCTTCTGGTAAGTATTTTCAAAAATGCCACCATAAAAATAATTGCAGCTTATACAACCAACATATTTTGCAGAGGTAGAAAAGAAAGAGAAATTTTTGGAAGGACCTAACAAAACACTTCAATTAAATCAACATATACTTTGATATTCAATGACTTGCATGGAAAGAGGAGCCTATATAAAATTGGCAACAACAAAAGAAAGTTGGAAAAATATAGTTCGGGAATGAGGAATGAGAGAGGTCTTAGACTTCTATGCTATATATCACAAATATATATAGCTATATGTAACTTTTATAGCTATATATCATGAATAATTAAAAAGAAGAAATTGGGGGCCTGGGCATTGCATGCATTAAAAAACATCACACAGAAAAGGAAATGTGTCATATTCTAAAGATAGGAAATGAAAATTTCAATGTATGAGTTGTTCATGAATCAGTCATGTGCGTTCAGACCACTAATTTGTTTGAATAAAAATAAAACTACAAGACTACAAAACTAGAAGATAGAATGAGAATGGGAAAATTTATATAATATACAATTAAAACAACTCCAAACTTAATTATTTAAACAAATTATTGATAGCAGCACAATTATAATGAATGAAGAGAAAAGAAAACATGGATTCTACCAGTTTCCTAAAGACTTTTAGCCCTTTTTGTGAATAAAAACTTTGGAGACCAAAATTACCTAAAAAGTATCTTGGTCAACAAACATTGGACTTACTCATCAAAGAGAGAGATAAGACAGCTAAGAGAAACTTCAGTATATAATTTGAACTCACTTATATGGTAGAAGATTTTATGTGTATTACCATATAAAATATCAAAAAATTATAGAAGGAAAACAAGTTTTTAAAACACTTAGCAAGAAAGCCAATTAAGAGGAAATCATCCCAAAGACAATTAAGGAACTAACTGAAAGCTGACTAATATACAAATAAAAGATGGAAAAATTTGTTCATACAGAGATTTTCATGACAAACTCTTTTCTCCATCAAGGCCAGCTTCCTGAGTAAGTGAAAGTGGCATTGGTGTAAACAAAGACAGTAAAAGTAACATATCTGGACCAAGTGTGCACAAAAGAGGTCTTTGGAGGTGACTTGATTTTTAAGACTTTAAGGACTTATTCTCAAGGATGTGAAGGAGGGGAAAAATTCATGGAAAAAATTATTTTAAGAAAGTCATCCACAAGATCATAATTTCTAGTCTCTCTGAGTACTTTCCCATTTGAAAAAAAATTTATGAAGATAAAGGATGCATTAAGGGCTTCCATGATGAAATTACTAGAAGGAAACCAGCAAATTTGCAAGGGTGATATTCCATAGTAACAACATCTTTTCCATCACATAACTAACTAAAAGGCATAGAAAACAAAAAATCCCTCTGTGCTTATTTTCATTGGCTATAAAAACGTATTTGATTAAGTAGGTAAAAATTCCACCTTAAAGGCTTCTCAAATTGGGGGAATTCTGCAACTGTCTGGCTTCTTTTGTAAGTTCCCATTGTATTTTTAAGTATGCCTATAGCTACTTCTCCTTTATGTCATTTCCATTGTCATGAGCATCTCCAGGAAATCTGAGGGTAAAGTGAAATATAACCCAGGTAACTGGGCTCCTTTAGAGTCCTCTGTTTATAGAATTCATCTGTGTGTATCTTTGTGTTGACCTGCTGGATAAAAAAAATTAAATTAAATTAAATTAATCCCATACCACCCTTCCATTTCCATCTCACACAAAAATAATAGGAATCTTTATATAATTAGCAAAAGTTTTAGACAAAAAAAAGTAAAACCAAGACTACTAGTAGATGATCCAGAGATATGGTTATAACACCAATAGGGAAATAGGAGCCATTGTTGTCCTAGTGATATAAAGCTAAGACCATCATGGGTAGGTAAATAGAAATTTCCTCATTCCCCAGAATTTTCAAATCTATCATGATCCTCTTCTAGTCAAAAGAAAGGACAGGAGCTTTAGTTATTCCATGCTCCAGTTTTCAAATTCCTTTCATTCATACTAACTTTTTTAATTGAATTGAATTTACCTTTAAGCTACTGGAATATATGGATAAAGTATTGAATATTAGAAATAATAATTCAAACACTTAAATCAATTATCCAATTATCTCAAAGAATTTGTAGAATCCTAAGACTCAGTAAACACTTACATGGGAAGAGGAAAAGACCATTTTAATGAGCGGATGAAATGGTATGGTTGACCTTGAGTGTGGAAACAAAAGTCTTGAAGATTACAAGTGCTTCTGAGAATCTAGAAAGAAATCCAAGATGTAGTAGGCTATTTGTGTAATTAGCAAACTTCTGCAATTTGTTTATTTACAGATATCTGCTGTTGCAAAAAGATGGACAGAATTTGCAAGGTTTCCTTAAAATCTTGCATTGATACAGCAAATCCTGTGTGGTGACTGGTGAGTTTCAGCTTATTCATCAAATGGTCATGCT
This sequence comes from Gracilinanus agilis, assembly GCF_016433145.1. Classification (NCBI taxonomy): domain Eukaryota; kingdom Metazoa; phylum Chordata; class Mammalia; order Didelphimorphia; family Didelphidae; genus Gracilinanus; species Gracilinanus agilis. Next base: position 183,226,854 of record NC_058132.1, on the reverse strand, counting down.
AGTCTCTGGGAAATATGACAATAAAGACCCTATTTTGATCCAGAAGAGGAGGGGTTTTACAGTTTATTGGTTTTTATTATTTTAAAGCTTTTTCAAAGGGTTCCTTCTAAAAGAGGCCATGCAACAACCTTGGAGATGGATCTTTGGAAAGTCATACAGAAAGTTATCTTTGAATCATTATTTTAGGATCCTAAATTTAAAGGTCCTCTAGTCTGGCCTATCCTTTCCTCTCTGATTTACATTTGAAGAAGTCAAGGAACAAGAGAACAAAACTTTTCCAAGGTCAAACAGGTTGTAAAAGGCAGAGGCAGAATTTGAACTTAAACCCTCTGATTCCAATAGCCTTTTCAGTGCAATGCTTTTCCTGCAAATAAAATGAGTCAGAGTTGTCTCCTCTTCTCGCTCTCTCTCTTAACCAATTTTTGCATAAATGGATAATGTCTGTTTATAATTATTCAGCCAATGAAGATCATGACTTTGGAAAAGAAAGGGAGATTATAAAAATTCAAGATGAAGATAAATAGTAAGGTTTTAAGTTTGATTTTCTAGACCAGAATTTAAAATGCCAGAATGGTATCAAGCAACAGAGTATCTCACTCTGAAAGGTAACAGAGCATAGTTTACTGATACTGGGAAGAATGGTTTTGGCCGGATGATTGCTGACCTAATGAAAAAAGCTTAACACTATGCACAGATAGGTAGCACAGTGTATAGAATGCTAGTTCTGGAAGCCAGAGGACCTGAGTTGAAATTTGGTCTCAAATGCTTCCTAGCTAGCTGTGTGACCCTGAGGAAGTCACTTAACCCTGATTGCCTATGTCACTCATCTTAGAACTGAAAGAAGTAAGGATTAAAAGAAGAAAAGAAAAGAAAGAAAGATTAAAACTAGGCAAGTTGGTTAGTACAAAAGAGTGCTATATTTAAAGTTAGAGGACAGAAATTCAAATCCTGACTCCAAATATTACTGTCTCAATGAACTTGGGCAAGTCACTTAACCTCTTGGGATCTTGGGATCATCAGTAAAAAGAGGTGGGAGAGTGTAGGGTATTGCATCATATGATGTTTAGGATTTCTTATATCTCTAAATCTATCATTTTATGAAAAGAGGTGGGGGGAGTATGAATGCCATAATGGCAACAATAAAATTGTAAAAATGGTTAAATAGAGGATGACTATGAAACTGAAAAGAGCATCATAGAAGAGGACATTTCTCAAGTGTAAATAAAAGGTATGAGGGCTGGTAACACTCATGACTATACGCCAATGTATATAATATCATAAAAAAATGAACTAGAGGGGCAGCTGGGTAGCTCAGTGGAGTGAGAGTCAGGCCTAGAGACAGGAGGTCCTAGGTTCAAACCCGGCCTCAGCCACTTCCCAGCTGTGTGACCCTGGGCAAGTCACTTGACCCCCATTGCCCACCCTTACCAATCTTCCACCTATGAGACAATACACTGAAGTACAAGGGTTTAAAAAAAATTAAAAAAAAAACCTTCAAAAAAAAATGAACTAGAATTTGTACACAATGGAAAATAAAATCTAAGTATCACCAAAATGAGATGAAATAGGAATTGCGGCATGCCCAGGAAGATTCTAGGGGGGGTAACATAATCCCATAAAGTATGTGATTAGAATGAATGTAAACCCAAATGATATAAGAGTGGAGATGATGAATTGGGAGACTAGAGGGGTGTCAGGGGACTAAATGCCATAACGAGAGCACAAAACAAGCTCAACATGAAAGCTGGGAAGTTAGGAAATCAAATCATGGCCAGACAATGAAAGAAGATGCAAGCAATAGATGACAGGATGAATACAAAAGTATTTTTAGTATGGTATTATATACTATGCTATTATATGAGTAGTATGGTAATATAAGAATTATGTTAGAATAGTTGAAGCTCAAAATGACATGAGATTGATGAGGAAAGCTTAGGATAACAAAAAGATGTGAGTTTTATTTGTTTGTTTTTCATTCTATGTAGAAAAGAAGAGGGTATAGGAAGGGAGAGGCCCACTGCTGGTAGGTTGTATGGTAAAATGATATAGATAATAGAAATGGGGTTAAAGTGTCGCAATGTTATTTTACTTGTTTTCTGCACTGGAAAGGACAAAATAAAATGTCTAAAAGGGAGCTAACACCCTAAATAAGAAAAACGATTGTCAGAAAGCATGTAACTACCCTTGATGCATTCAAATTATCAGGCACAGATGAATAATGACTTTGGGTACTGAAAGAACTAATTGATGTGATCATTAAACAATTGTCAGCGACATTCTAACATCTGTGGAAAGAAAGAAAGGTACCATAGAATTGGAGAAGGGAGAATGTGGTCCTGACCCTCAAAAAAGAAAGACAATAGAATTTACATCTACAGACAAAGGAAATTACCTCCTATTCCTGGGGGGGAAATGAATGTCAAAAATAGAAAGCAATGACCATAAGTTGGAATGGCTTCATCAAGAACAGGTCATGCTAGATCAACTTTTTGTTTTTCTTTTATGGAAAAGACTGATGAACTGGTAGAACAAGAAATAGCTGTAGATATGGTTTACCTACATTTAAGTAAAATGTTTTATAAAATCTTGGTTATTCATTTAGAGAAGAAAAATGATAAAAGTAGCTAGGCAATAGTATAATCAGATGGATTTGCAACTGGTTGAATGGCTGGATTTAATGAATAGTCATTCATGTTCCAATGTCACCTTGGAAGGATGTCTAAGGAAAGTTGGTGATCCATTCTTTGTCCTGTGATGTTTAACATTTTTTATCAGTGACTAGGATTAAGTTATAAGTGACATTGTTATAAAGTTTGCAGATGACACAAAGTTAGGAGAAACAGTTCACACACTAGATAACAGATTCAGAATCCAAAAAGTTATTGACAAACTAAAACACTGAGCTGGATCCAATTTAAGGTTACAACTCCCAAACCCCAATCCAATTAGTCAATTAATCAACAGGCTAAAGTAAGTATTTTTTAAATTTTCTTCTAGATTACATAGATACAATTTTTAATAATCATTTTCTGACATTTTGAGATCCATATTCTCTCCCTCCCTCTTAAATCTCGTCCCTCCCCCAGACAGCAGGGAATATGACATAGATCATACATGTGTTACTATACAATACATATTTTCATGTTTGTCATGTTGTGAAAGAAGACATGCACAACTTATGCTAGAGAAAAAGATTCATAGAGGTAATAAAGTGAAGAATGGTATTTTCAATCTGCATTCAGACTTCATTAATTCCTTCTAATGCAATTGATAGCCTTTTTTTTGTGGATCCCTTGGAGTTGTCCTGGATCCTTGCATTGCTGATAATAGCAAATTGAACTAAGTATTAAGAATTTTTTTCATCTTGTAACTCATAATAATATGTGGAACAGCATTGAAAACGCTATGGGGTTGGGGTCATTGGATGAAAGTCAACAGATATCACATGTTTGGTTAATACCAAGTCACACCACTTATGCTACTTACAATAAAAGCAGTTAGTACAGCTGAGAAAAGTGTTGGACAAGGACACTGACGATATGGAAAATAATAGCAGAGAATGGACCATAGAAAAAAGCCTCGAGCAAGTTTGGAGAGGGATATGGGAGGTGGTAGATGATAACAATAAGAATGGGGAGAGGGTAAAAAATAATTGCATTGACTTAGAAAAAAGAAAGTGTATTTCAGGGTGATAGTAGAATAATAAATTTAAAGCAACTACTGGGAGAAAACAATATATCACCTCTTTTCCCAGCCCTATAAGTTAGGATGAGTGAGAGGAGGGAGTGAGGTGGGGAAGAAAAATGGTATTCTCCAATCAAATCTAGATTTCAGTTAAAATAAGGAGGCAGGAGAATAGCTGGCTAGAAGAAAAGGATATATAGAAGGGTTTTGCCAGAGATGAAATGGAAACTAAACAATGTAATGGAATTGATTCAGTCAGGAGAAAATTGAATTTGAGGGAACATGGCAAGGAGTAGGGTTGATCTAAATACCAGCAATATATAGAAAAGCTGTGGTAGGTACAAAAAGTTTCATTCCCAGGCAGTAAAACTGGGCAGCTAAAAAGGGTATCACTAAAACATTTTTTAAAACAAAAGAAATCTAGCAGAGAACACAAACTGGGTGTTTTATTACTCCCTTATTAAATGTAACATTTGTTGCTGTTGTTTAGCCAGTTGTGTCCTATTCTTCACAATCCCATTTGGAATTTTCTTGGCAAAGATATTGATATGAGGAAACTGAGGCAACCAGGGTTGAATGACTTGCCTGGGTCACATAGTAAGTTAACTGTCTGAAGAAACCAGCTTTGATTTTAGGTCCTCCTAACTCTAGGGCTGGTTCTCTAACCACTGTGCTACCAAGTTGCCTCTAAAAGTAACATACAATTTTTTAAAAAAACTAAATTACAAATTCATATTTCATATACTATCCTACTTTTTGTTCTTTGTACATGGAAGTTTTTATTTATGATTGTTGAGTACATAATAAGGAAAAAAATAAATGGATGAAAAAGATTAAATTTAAAAATATGGAGTTAGGCATGCTAATGGAGTCATGTTGATGTACAGATGTAGATGAATTTAGACTGCTAGAAGGAAAAACCACCTAACAATTTGAGCTTTCAAAAACTAGAATATGATGATAATGAGATGCCCATTACTGGAGGTATTCAGATAGAAGCTGGATAACTACCACTGAGGGTGGTGAGGAAATTACTTTTCAAATACATACTGACTTCCATGATCTCTAGGATACTGTCCAACTGTAATATTCTGTGATTTTCTGAATGGTCATTTCTGCTGAAACTAGCTTAACTGTTGAACCCATGAATTTAACTAGTACTATACCAGCAATGATATAGGGAAAGGGGAAAAGAGAGGCCCTATAAATGCAAAAAGAAGACACATTTAGGACAGTAGTTTTGAAATAACTGCAAGATGACAACTGAAGTAAGCAAAGACCTTCATTCAAATAATTCTAACTCAAAGAGGTAGCTTCAGACTCCTCCTAAATCTTTCTTAGCTTCTGTCCTCAGTTAGTTGTGTCCTACTCTTTGTGATCCCATTTGGGTTTTTTTTTTCTTGGCAAAGATACTGACATGAGGAAACTGAGGCAAAAAGGGTTAAATGACTTGTCCAAACAGATCAGCATGGTCCAGAAAGCAATATGGTCTGCAAAATGCAGATTTGCTTCATTTGAGAATGGCAGGAAAAAAGAAGTTGATATTCTTTCTCTTCTTTTGTCATTTTTTTCACCCCATCCACTTCTATAAGTAAGCTAGCCTTTGAAGGATAAAGTGGAAGGAAGATTAGATTTGTTATTTTCTCACTTGGCTTCTCTGATCTCTGAATAAACAGACCTAAGGTAGTAGGGGGAAGGAAGGAGATTGGTGGAAAGGCTGAAAGGGAGAGAATTATTCCTTTGTGTAAAATCCTTGAGCTTCTTCTATTGTTCTCTTTTTAAAGGCTTTGGAACATCTATCTTATTGAACTGAAAATTGCCTACTTGATATGTTCACAGCATCAGGGAATGCTATTCAAGGTCAAAGACAGTGGAGTTGCCTTTGTGTATTTTTCTGAGAAAGAGTAAATGTCTCTGGTAGGAATTTACACTCTAAATGTAACCTGAGATGTTATGTATAAGTGCTTTTATTTGTATTATCTAAAAGCTCAAAATATCTATTAGATTTTCTGCTTCCTATACTTCATACCCATGTCTGCCTTTAGTGAAGGATCACACTAACCAAAGGGGTTTATTTGTAGTAAAGAAAGTTTGGAATGCAATCCCTGCTAATCTTCATCCAGTGCCCAGGGAGATCAGTGGCCAGCACTTTCCAAAGGATTGAGCAAAGAAAATCTACTGTAGGGGAATCACTTTAATGATGATGCTAAATTAATCAGAAATCTTATGGAATTGGAAGCCCTAGTTAAGGTAAACTTTCATTAGAGCTAATAAGAGTTTGTGGTGGGATTTGAATGGAGGTTCTCTTGATCCCAAATCTGGTGTTCTCCCCACTATGTCTCTCTCTCCCTTAATTTTATGGTTAAATTCTGACAAAGTAAGATTGATGATTAACTGTCACTTCATTTTCAAAATGGAGAATTTCTTGAAATGTGTGAAATGTATTTCTTGTCCTAATCTCATTGGTAATGGTCGGGGTAGAGATGGTGACAGCATATGATTTTCTTTCTTTAAAATTTTTTCCCAATTACAACTAAAAACTCTTTTTACATTCTTTTTAAAAATTTTGAGTTCCAATTTCTCTCTCTTCCTCCATCCTCTCTCTGTCACTGAGGCAATAAGCAATCTGATATAGATTTCATATGTGCAATCATGTAAAACGTTTTTTCCATATTAGTCCTTTTGAGGAAGAGAGCACAAACAAACAAAAAATGAAGAAAGTGAAATACAGTATGCTTCCATCTATATTCAGACTCTATCAGTTCTAGGAGCTAAAATTGCAACTAAGGATCATATATACTCAGCAAAACTGAATATAATCCTTTCAGGGCATGTTTTTCAATTGATCTTCAGTAACATGAATGATTGATTTTTAAAAAGCTGGAAAACATGGTCAAGTAGTTGCTTACAATTTTGTATTTTTATAGCAATAGATAGTTCTGCTATAGTGGTGAAAGAAACAGTCATAAAATCAGGAAAACCTGGGTTTAAAATCAGATGAATACTAGCTAGCTATGAGACCCTAGGCAAGTCACTTAATTCCTCAGGGGCCCAGGAAATTTTCAATCTAACAGTAAGCATTTACTAAGTTCTTCCTATATACAAAGTAGGATACTTGATGGTAGAGTGGATAGAGTGCCAGCCCTAGAGTCAGAAACACTTGTCTCCCTGAGTGCAAATCTGGTCTCAGATATATATTAGCTATGTGTCCCTGAGGAAGTCACTTAACCCTGTTTGCCTCAGTTTCCTCATCTATAAAATGAGCTGGAAATGGCAAACCACTCTAATGTCTCTGCCAAGAAAACCCCAAATGAGGTTCATGAAGAGTTGGACTAAACTGAAAAACAACTGAACCTGTACCAGCTACTATTTTAAATGCTTAGAATATAAAGAAAGGTAAGAATGAAATGGTTCTTACTGTCAAAGACATAACTTTATATATAAATTATAGATGCCTCATCAATATGAATTAATATAGGGAGTACTTTCCACAACTGGTATTATATCTCTTCCTTCCTCCCAACCCTAACCCCAAAAGACATTTAACACTTGGTCTCCTTTTAGAATAAAAACTCCATGAGAACAGAGACTATGTCTCAATAATCTTCGTATCTTCCCTGGCATCTAGAATGGTGCTTTTGTAGATCCTTAATAAATGACAATTGAATAAACAGATGAGTGAATGAATGAATGAATGAATGAATGAACTTAGTTACATAAACAGGCACCATCCTAGTTCAAGCACTAACCTTCTATTTTCTCCTCCTTCCTGAGGTTTCTCATCACTACAATCTATCCTTCACAGTCACCAAAATAATCTTCTTACAGCAAAGTTCTGACTCTATCACCACATATTCAATAAACTTTCAGGACTCTATCACCTATACAACCAAGCATACGCTACTTTTAGGAAATTAAAGCTCTTCACACCTTCTAGCTTTCTTATACTCTATTACCCTCCATGCCCTCTACGTTCTAACAATTAGCTTACTCACGTACCATGCTACAGCTCCCATCTCCAGTGCCTTTGTATTATCTGCTCCTCATACTGGAATTGTTCTCCTTCCTCACCATCTTCTTTATATTTCTGGTCTCCTCAAAACCAAACTCAAGTGCCACTTTCTGCATTAAGTCTTTCCTAATCCCCACAACTATTAGAATTCTCTCTTCTAAAATAATCTTTTATTCACTTTGTATTGTATATACGCAGAGAGAGAGAGAGAGAGAGAGAGAGAGAGAGAGAGAGAGAGAGAGAGAGAGAGAGAAAGAGAGAGAGAAAAACTTTAGAATATAAGTTCCTCAAAAGCAGGAATTGTTTTGCTTAACTTTGTGTGCCCAGTGTATCCCATTGTCCAGTGCAGAATAGGTTCTTTTAATTAAAAAAAGTATTTTAATAAATTTCCATGAGTTTTCTGATGTTATATAATCCAAATTGTCTCCCTCCCATCTTCCTTCCCCCCTCCCAGAGCTAGCAAACAACTTAATCTGTATTACATACTATAATATTAATAATAATATTTTTAATATTTATATAATAATAAATAATAAAATTACATACTATGATAATGCATGTGTTATCATGAATCCATATTATTCCTTTTTGTAAGGAGATAATCTTATAAAACCAAAATATTAAAACATAAACAAGTGATAAATCGTATGCTTTGAGAAGAATAGGTTCTTAATTGTTTGTTAATTGACTGATATCCCAAGACAATTGAATCATCATGATCAGTCCCATTTTACCAATGAGACAGAGGCTACCCTAGGACCTAATACTTCTCTTTGCCAGATCAGAATGGACTTTCTACACTAGGAAATGAAGAAGACAGGATACATGCCAGAAATTGAAGTGTATGAAAGATGAGCCCTATACCTAGAAGCATGCAGTGTCTTCCTTGGAATTCACACACTCAAATTCCAAAATGCAATAATATATGCCAAGAATAAGAGATCCTGCAACTATCAAACTCTTTTTTAGGGTTAATTAAGTCAACAGAGGCAGTGAAGTGATCAATAGTCACACAGGCTAATGAATAATGATTGAGAGAGAATCTGTACGTTGGTCCTGGAGGATTTTTCAAAGCCACACATAAATGTTACTGGCCAAAAATATGTCTAGTCCATTATGTGGAGATTTTTTTCTAATTCCCCTCTTTCCCAGACTGATAATTAAAGAAAATTACTTGAAAGGCTTGCTACCTCCAAATATGTAAGTTGACAAACTTGAAAGTTAGACAGTTATTTATTGGACTCATTTATTGTCCTTATGGATACAGAAAATGACCGCCATGATGCCATTACTCCAAATGAATGTTTTCACTGATTCAACACCGAACTCCTTTGTACTTATAGGCTCTTCAAGTCAACCTGGCTGAATCTAGGCTCTTGTTGGAGGGTAGAGAAGAGGTGACAAAGGTGGAGCCAAGAGTTAGGGCTATAGCAATGATTGTGTGGTCTTTCTCATTCACCTAAACTACTTTGCATTGCTGGATTCCATAACTCAGGATGGCTCTGGATTATCCCTGATGTAACTAAGAGTGGGGCTTTAGCAGCAAAGAAGCAGTTCCTGAACAGATAAGGCAATAGTCTCATTGTTCTGAACCTTGATAAGATCACATCTGGAGTATTAACATATTTTAAGATGAATATTGGTAAGCTGGAGACTATACAAAAGAGGGTGGTTAGATGACAAAAGACCTACCATACTGAAATAGCTACATGTTGTAGTAGATTTTACACTATCCAGTTTCCTAATCTGTAAAATGGAAAAATAATCATATCTCCAAGGATTTTGTGATTTTGCATTGAGACCAGATATATAAAGCCTTCTGAAAACTTTGAAGTAACACATCAATATTTTCTATGACTGGCTGAAGGAACTAGGGATATTTAGCTTAGAGAAGAGAAGATATGGAGGAGCATGATAACTGTTCTCAAATATTTGAAGGGCTATCACATTGAAGAGTTATGAGGCTTGCATTTAGCCTCAAGGGTAAAACTAGGACTAATGGGCAGAATTTGAAAAGACAGATTTAAACTTGTATTTGGAAAATTTTACAGTAACCTACAAATGGAATAAGTTGACTTCAGAAATAGAGAGAGATTGAGAGAGAGAGAGAGAGAGAGAGAGAGAGAGAGAGAGAGAGAGAGAGAACTTCTACCAAACATTTTCAAACAGAAACTGAGCTGTCATGCTATCATTAATTAGGTATATTGTAGAAGGGATTTGTAAGGAGATTGAGGAAGAGATACTGAAAAGAAGCACAAGCATTCAAGAATCACAGGTCAAGCATCTTATTACTCACAGAAATGTGTAAGGTCAGTTTCCCAGCCCTTCTATCCCTCAGACAAGCCCATTGAGAGGTAGCTCAGGCATATAGTGGTGAACATATCCCAGTTGAGAGCCAAGAACTCTTGTTCTCTGTCCTTATATCTAATTGCTGTTGCTTGACAAACACTCGGGGACCAATTGGGATGAGGACCATAGAGGAAAAGTCAATCAACAGGTTGGCTAACTGCAACCCACTCCGACCATTGATGACAAGGGCATCATGACCAGGTGATTAGGAGAGTCTGGCATCACTTTACATATATAAAGTTGAACAAACCAGAAATCATTCTGTCAGCTGGGACATAGCAATAACCTAGTCCACAAAATTCTTGTTCAAGTATAATTTAGACTAGTTGATCTTCAAGGTTCTTCCTAACTCTATAGTTCTGTGATTCTGATGTGAAACTCTGGAGATAGTTGGACTTATTACTACCCCACTCACATACAAGAGATTGTTAGAATGGAAGAAAGAAGAGTTTTTGCACCTTGGGGACTAGAAGGAGCCAGAGAAGATCTGGATCAACCACCAAGTGCCACCTCCCCAAGGAGGTCTTTCCTACCACCTCTCCCCCTGACAGCTTCTAGTGCTATTCTCTCTAAGGTTACCTTGCCTCAATTCTGTATTTGTCTTCTATGTTTCTATTTATGCATGTTGTTTCTCTTCTTAGAATCTAAGCTTCTTTTGCTAAACTATAGTTTTCAACACATAGTGTAGTTTTTAAAATTAATATCCAATATCTCCAAAGTATAATATTTATAAGGATTTATTAATATTTAACTAGAGAGTCAGAGAACACAGGGAGCACTCAGCATTCACATGGAAGAGAGCACGAGAGGGCATTACCCAAAATTTATATACAATCATGTAAAAGATACAAGTAAACAGAAAGGAAAATGGAGGTTTTGGGCAAGGTAAGAATTCTGGAAGATGAAGTCTAAAGGATATAAAATTTCCTCTTACACATTAGTAAATACTAATGGTCAAGATTAGTTTAATAGTAATTAGCAATCTACTCACAAAATCTGCTCCAATAAAGTAATTAAGATCTTATCATTTAAATTATTCTTCAGAATGTATATGGTACCCAGAAGGGGGCCTAGAACATAGTAGTAATAGGAGTATTAATAATAGAAGTAGTGGTGATAATAATAATAGTATTTATATAGCTTGTTAAGGTCAACAAAGTGCTTTACAAATGTCTTCTCATTTTATCCTTGAAAAAAACCCTGGAATGTAGGTATTCCCATTTTATAGGTGAGCAAACTGAGACAGATAGAGGTTATTGGTTTGCCCATGGTCACACAGTTAGTGTCAATGGTCAAAAAATATTGACTAATTGATTGATGTATGCAGTTGCTTTTTCAGTAAACACCTGATTCCTTTGTAAGACAGTTTTGCCCGTGTGAGCTACTAAGCTATGCCTGATCCTCACCAATGCCCATAATCCTGTAATAAAGAATTAAAATATGGATGGGAACTAAGATATAATGTAAAGACGTCAATTTAGGGAAAAACCATAAAATAGCTTGTAAATACCAAGCATAAATTCATATAATAAGAAAAGGCATTTATGAATCACATAAGGTTCATGGTAAAACAGAAATAAATGACCTCTGATATTTTAATTCAACATATTGCCTTAGGTAGTTGCCAAGCTTGAGCCTAGGCTTTAATTCTGTCATAAAGGTCCTGACTGTAATAAGGTTTCTTTAAAAATTGAAGAAACAGAAGAAATAGAATTCTTAATGTGTTCCTAATTCAGTGCTTTAGCTCTCTGAGAATACAGAGGTATCATTTAGGAGAGTGATGTAGTGAATTGCCATCCTCTAGACTTGCAAGTAACACCCGTATCAAGCAAGTAGCTAATGGGGTTTAAAAGATATCTTCAATATTTATAAACCCCCAATAACACAAGAGAAGCATGTGATGTAGCAACTAGACAATAGTCTGGAAACAGAAAGATCTGAATTCAGACTCTGATTCTAGAACTTAATGGAGGTGAGAACACAGACCACTCATTTATTCTCTGAGTGGCCAAGCAAAATCACTACAATAATAAGTTATAGAAGGGTTTTATCTATGCATCGTGGGTTGTGGGTTTTAATAGTAGTTTTCTATTCCAAAGGGTAGTAGATTTTTCTATTCCAAAGAACTCACAGATTCAGACAAAACAAAGCAAAACAAAACAAAAAAACTATATATAATAATTCCAAAGAGAAAACACATAAAAACTTTCTTTCTGCAGGTTTGATTTTGTTCTGAATACCTTATAGTTTCATTAGCTTACACAATAATTACTGAGGAATGAAATAGTTATGACAAATTAAAGGAATGTTCTATTAGCCTCCATACATCTAAGTATTAATCTGATCATAATAAATAACTCATATATAAATAGCACTTTGAGGTATGTAATGGGTTCTACATATATTATTCCATTAGAGCAGTGGTTCCCAAACTTTTTTGGCCTACTGCCCCCTTTCCAGAAAAAACATTACTTAGCCCCCTGGAAATTATTTTTTTAATTGTAATAACAATTAATAGGAAAGATAAATGCACCTGTAGCCATCACCACTCCCCTGGATCGCTGCAGCACCCACCAGGGGGCAGCAGCGCCCACTTTGGGAATCACTGTATTAGAGTCTCATGGCATTCTTCCCTATGAGGTAAGTGCCAACGGTGTTATTAACCCCATTTTACAAATAAAGAAAAAGGCAGCTAGGTGACCCAGTGGATAGAGTGTTGGACTGGGGCCAGGAAGACCTGAGTTGAAATCTGGCCTCAGACACTTCCTACCTGTGTGACCCTGGGCAAGTCACTTAACCTCTGATTGACTAACAGAGGATCCAGTGGAAAAAGAAATGGCAAACCACTCCAGTATCGTTGCCAAGAAACCCCAGGTACAGCTGTGGTCCATGGCATCCCAAAGAGTCATACACGACTGTATGACTGAACAACAACACAAATAAAGAAACCAAGAACGAAGGGGCCAAGCGTCTTACTCATGGTCACAGAGCTAGAAGGATTTAGAGGTAGGATTTGAACCTGGAGCTTCCTGACTCTCAATTCAGCACTCTATTCATTTCTCCCCAACTCCTTTAGGACAGGAATTATATGCTTCCTTTCCAATGTCCTGAAAACCACCTGATCATTTGTATTTTTTCTTATTTTCTTCAATACACATGTGCCTAGCACATGAGAGATTCTCTGTAAACATGTGTGGATGATTGACCAAGGAGGAAACATCTGGCAGAGATTTTCTCTCTGCATCTGCAGATGTTTAAGTCAATCATTTAGGCCGTGATTTGGCTTTTCTGGCTGTCACGATAGCTGGTTGCTGAGCAGTTAACTGGATGGCTTCACAGTAATTAAGACAGGCAAATAGCAAGGTTCAGGCTTGCCATTGCAGTGCCCCAATTGACTTTAATGAGCTGTCCTTCCAGCACCCTAACCAATTGCATAGCCTTCCATTTCATTTTCCATAAAGATGAAGTAGCAAAATGCAAGAGAAGTGGAGATTTGGCTCCCACTATGGATGCCTGTAAGAAAATAAATAAATAAATAAATAAAGGAATGAATGTCTTTCTGGGGATGATTTGAATGTAGTTGTGTCATCTATAGGAATCAGAGCAATATTGGCAAATAGGCCAAGGGAAGATGTTTGTTACTTTATGTTGCTGAAATAATAGAAAGTAGAAATTGTGGTAAATCTTAAAAGTTGTCAGAGGCATCCTTATCACCATCACCATCAACCAGCATTCCCACCTGCCCCATCATTATTCTCATCCCAGCTTACAGTTCTTCAAGGTATATAAAACTCTTTATATCATGACACAAGGTGGTCAAACTGAAGCATGAACTGTATTGCAGAACGTGAGAGACAAACCCTAAAAGACATATTGATTGACCAGTGTATGTGTCAAACTAGTAGCTAATAATTACAAAAACTGTCCCAAAAGTATTACTGCAGTCTTAAACAGAAACTTCCAAAAGTTAAAACTGCACTAAGATTTTTGGGACATGTTGCATGATGTTTTAAAGTTTGCAAAGCGTTTTACATCCAAAATATCACTTGATCCTTATAAAAATCTTGTGGGGTAGACAGTACAGGTGTAATTATCATCATATTTCAGATGAGGAAATTTAGACCTGGGATTAAGGATCAAAGGGCAAGCAAATGAGGGGAGACTTGGATCAGGAGACCAGGCATACCTATGGGATCTTACCATGGCTTTCTAGACCCCAGACTTTCTCATCTGAAAGAGATTGATGGCCAAGAGGAATAGCTTTAATGCCAGGCAGCTGAGGACGGAAGTCTAGAAGGCAAAGAAATAAACCCAGGAAGTCAATCTGAGGCAAAAGAATAATCAGAATGCAAGAAACATTAGGTGGAGTTGATGTAGAATTCAGGACTCAGACTATCCATCTAGACCACAGCAAGGCAGGTAAGAAACACAGGATTAACTTGATAAGAAAGCATGGAATTAGTTTCCACTTTGACACAAGGTCAGTGAACAGCAAATGTCCAGAAAAGCAGTCATGTGAAAAAAGGCCCCAGAAAATAGATAACTAATGAAGACCAAATGCAAATGCAGAGCAAAAGGTCAAAACAGGGAAGCAAATTCATAACGGTCCAGATGGGCAGGCAGCTGGCACTGATGAGAGAGTTTGCAAAGTTCTAACAAATGGTCCAGTCAGCTTCAAAGAACTCCAGTCATTGATATTTGGGATACAGACCTAGGGAAATAGTTATCTGGACATCAGAGATCAGGTAGAGAAATCCAGATAAATAAAGGAACAGTTTATGGAGTCTAGTTCATTAAAAAAACCAGAATAAATACAGCTACTAGGATCCAAGCATGATTGAATCACAGAATATCAGAGTTGGAAGTTATCTAATTCAACATATCCCTGAACACTTTAGCCATACAATTCCAAACAATACATGAAGAACTCTAGTGATGGGTAACTCATTATCACCAAAAATCATCCTTCACTCTTTTGGATGGGTACAGTTATTAGGGATATATTACTTATATGATGCCAAAATCCACATCACTTTACCCTTTGGACCTAGTTCTGTGTCTGGGGTCAAGTGAAATGAGTTAATTCCTTCTTTTATGTCGTTAGTCCTTTCAGTATTTAGAGATAGTGATCATATTCTACCCTGTTTTATTTTTCTTCAAGATAAACCTAACCAGTATCTTAAACCAATCATCTTCCTTTGGTTTTATAATTTCAAAACCTTCAATATTCCACTGGATAGACAGAAACTTTGTTTTAGACTCCAATATAGTGGCAAGAAGTATAATATATAAGGAATATAATTAAGAGAATGAATAATTAGGAAAGGAAATGGACTAATCCTTTTCAAGGGCAAGGAAAACTTAATGGACAGCCAGAGTGTCCTACTCATATTCACGAGATATAAGAATACCTAAAATCATTGCGTGGATTTTTGGGGAAAATATGGTTAAGAACCACACAAAAGAGAAGATATGGCTAAGTTGCCATCTGCATCCAGGAAAGGTATGTCCAAATCAACGAGACCTATTGCATAACAGGAGAAAGATAATGAATTAGTCATTTTTACTAAACATTTTCAATTATGTACCAGTTGTGGAGTAATTGCAACTTAATCCATAGAAGATAAAATACCAACACCATAAAACCCTTTATGAATTATGGCCAGAGAACTCTAATAATTTCTTAGCCTGCTGATTCAAATGTTTCTCCCTCACAAGTCACCATTCACCTACGACAGGAGTACAATTACATTCATGGACTTATGTGGGCTTAACCCAAGGGTATTCCCCCAACCAATAACTACTGAACATGTCACTGATGTTCACTACCACCAACCTGCAAGAAGCATTCAACCCTGACTCTGCTTAGCTACGTGAAATAAAGGAGGGAAGTGGAAAAGGGATTAGGCCAGCTAGTTCTGCCTTTTGGTTGGGGTTGGCCTAGGGTGGGAACACTCCAAGGTCACAGCAGCAACTCTGGCAGAATACTCCCTATCCTCCTTTCATCTCACAATGAGAAATGGCAAATACTGATCCTGCTCAACATCAGGAAAGGACAGCTGAGGGAAGAATCAGATATGGTGCCAGCATAGGCAGCTTCACGAAGCCTTGTGGAAAAAAACTGAGATCCATACAATGCCGATACCATTCTCCAGAGGTTACTCAAGCCAAGAACTTAGGCTACAGAATTTTCTGTCCCCTAATGTGAGAAGGCAAAGGGCAGACTTAAGGTCTGCTCAGCAACAAAGGGTGGGAGGTAAGAGAGTGAATGATGAAGGAAATATCATAAAATAACAAAGATATCAAAAGAAAAGTACCTTCTAGAAGTCAGCATACAGTCAGAGAAATCAACAAAAAGAATCCTACTCATGGAAAGGTATTTTTTCTCACAGATAAAATCACATATCCTTTGGACTATTAAAACAAATGATGTAGACTAGGTCTTTAGCTCCTCTCTATATTGAGGCCATATTTGCTTTATTGCTGCTCCCATCTCCAAGGTATTAAAAGGGTATCATTATAACCCTGCTATAGGGAAAGAGTATCTAATCTCTGTGAGAGTACAAAAGCTAAGGTATAAGTCCATAAGCTTCTGTTTCACTTTAGCACTAATTTCCTTTATAATCTTATCATTTCACATTTATTCATCTTATACTTTGCTTGTTTCCTCATACTAAACAATTCCCTGGCCTTCTTGCTGTCACTTATGTGTGACACTCAGTCTCTGGAATGTGTGCCCTTGCATCAGTGGTCCCCCAGGGCTGAGATGCTCTCTGTCCTCACCTCTATCTACTCACTTCCTCCAGAACTCATCTCAGATCTCACCTGCTTCAGGAGGTCTTTACCACTCCTTATGCACACACCCACTCCTACCCACACTTGCTGTGTTTTCTCTGAGATGACCTTCCATTTGTACTCCATATATAGCTTCTACTTACCAGTTTTGTGCAAGTTTTATCCCATATTCAAAGATGAGGTCCTTGAGTACAGGCACTGGGTTTTTTTTCTTTCTTTGTATTCCCAGGGCTTGGCACAGTACCTGGCACTTAAGAAGCGCTTAATAAATGTTTGATGATAATGGCCATCCAAAATGCACTTATTAAATGCTGATTCTATAACAGCCATTATGCCAGATATTAGGGATACAAAGATGGGGAAAAAAGTCACTGATCTCAAGCAGTTTTTATTCTACTGAAAGAAAACTATTTCCTGGATAAGTAAATACAAAATTTATGGAAAATATACAGAGAAAATTCATTAGAGGACTAATAATTCAAGGAATGATGTAGAGTTTTTGTGAACAAAAGAATTTGAACTGAACTTTTAAAAGAATTGTGTAAGAGTTAGAGAAAATGGATATTAGGAAAAAGAGCATTCTGAGTATGGGGGACAACTTTTGCAAAGACAGTAAGGTAGGAATTAGGATAACGTATACAACAAACAGTAATTAGACTGTTTGCCTGGAATGTGAAGCGTATGTCAGAAAGTAATATATGATCAGCCTAGAATGATAAGTTGGAGCCTTAGGTAAATGACAAAACTTTCCTTCCTCCCTTTTCTGCCTGGCTATCAACTTCTCTGCTAACTTCTTGTCTTGATATCAGATCTTGGTAAAATGCTACCACTGTGAATAAGTTAATGACAATCCACAGCCTTGAATAATGATGTCAGTCCCTGAGAGAATCATTGTGCCAGGATGATGGCCCCCCATCCAAGCTGACTACTCACAGCATCCTCCTTGTTCACTGCTCACTGTTATCCTTGTTTATAGTTCTTCAGTTAGCTCATCTCCAAGACAATTTAAATTAATTTTGCAAATAAGATTTCATGAGACATCACATAATATGCTTCACCAGGATCGAAAGAGATTACCCTCACTGTATATCAAATTAACAAATTAGCTTTCTGCACAGATTGTAATTTATTGCTTTACTTATGTATTTCATTATTTCCTTTTTCTTTCTTCCTTCTACAACACTATCTGAAAAATGTGGTTAGCAGAGAATAGAGAATCTTCTCAGGTGTCAACTCAATAGTTTTTCTTCAGATAGTTATCCCCTGAGTAAAAGTGGAAACATGTAGCTATGTAGATATTTATGAGAGAGAGAGAGAGAGAGAGAGAGAGAGAGAGAGAGAGAGAGAGAGAGAGAGAGACAGAGAGACAGAGAGACAGAGAGAGAGAGAGAGAG
>NC_058132.1:183168767-183208226 GCF_016433145.1 Gracilinanus agilis | reverse complement strand
AGAGAGAGAGAGAGAGAGAGAGAGAGAGAGAGAGAGAGAGAGAGAGAGAGAGAGAGAGAGAGAGAGACTTTAAAAAGCAAGTCAGGAAACAAAATCATGCTTTCTAGAACTTAAAGTAGCATTCTGAGCTCCAAAAATTTGTTGGGAAGGGAGTCATAGGCTTTTAAGAAATCATTTCAAGGATCTTCTTCTTGGATGTCTACAAGAGCCACATGCCCAGATGCTCTACTGCTTTGGGGCTTATTCAGATTTGAAGGAAAAATGAATAGAATTTTAGTGCCTGAAACTAAATTGTTCAGTCCAAAGCTCTGATTCCATACACCAAGGGGATAGGGAATGCTGGGAAACCTATCAAACATTCCTTGCTACAAACAGATTCAAAGAAGCAGCAAGAATCAGGACACGGCATCTGTCCCCTGGAGTGTGCCAGTGGCTCTGTTTTATGTGGAAACTTGTGAAACATGTGCGCCAGGAAGATTGGGTCAATGAGCTGATCTCAGTGCTTTGCATTGCCGGAATTTTGAGCCAACTCTGGTTAACGACTGCTCAGAGCGATAGATATTATCTGTGCTTTTAGAGAAAAGAGTTGGAAAGCCCTGCTGGGCCTGTGATCTGCTGGAGTTTCAGTTCCTTTCAACCTTAAAAAGGAAAAGGTGGGTTATGAAATGACACACTCATGGAGATGTAATAATATTTTCAAGTTCTTTTTCACACTGACTTTGAGGAGCAGGCCAAAAAACATCAGGACAGCTGTTTTAGCTCATGTTCCCTGATGTGTCTGAGCTCAGGCTTAGTGGGGGATGAGCTGGACCATCCGTATCTTTGCTTCCTGATCTCCCTGCATGTTCGAAAAGTATGTGCTTATATATTTATTCTGAAGATATAAGCTACAAAATAGTATGATCACGGATACAGACATTCTTGGTATCTGAGAAAAACTTAGAGAAAGGTCCTTTCCAAGTCTTTTGACTTTTATTAACTGTAAAATAAAGTGGCTAGGTCTCCATGTAATTTGTAAGAGGCTCTTACAACTCTCAGGGGCTATCCCCTCTATCTTACTGTGGCTCTAAGGACCTGAGTTCAAATTTCACTTCTTATACTTAACCCTATGACCTCGGGCAAATCACTTAGGCTCTTGAATCCTTTGTTTCCTCCTCTATAAAATGAAGAGAGTTAGATTTGATGATCTCTAAGATCCCTTTCAACTCTAAAGCAATGATCCTATGATCCCAACATGCTTTCCAATGCATTTCCCATAAAATCTCAGTGCATGCCTGTAATTTACTTCAACAACAAGCAGATCAACTAATCTCTAACTCCAATAAATTGTAAACATTTTTATACAGTGATGTTTACATAATGTCATGTTGTTTCCGACTTCTATGGGGGTCTCTGCAATATTCTGGAAATGACTCATTTTATTTGAGTCCTGGGAGTAGGAAGGGCACTCCTTTGTCTTTTGATTTCATCACTTTAGCCTTCTGGTGTCCATATATAATTATAATTGCTTGGGCATTAGTTGTACCACAATTAGAATGAACAAATGAAGTAAATATAGTCATAGGATAAACACAACTAAAATCTAAAGGGGGCCAAGAAAAAAACAGAAATCTAATCTCCATTGCCATTGGGCTTTACTTTCACAAGAATCTATTTGAGAAATTTGATTAGGATAACAGGATAATTGATTTAAAACTAGAAGAGAACTTAGAAGTCACTTAATGGAATCAACTAATTTTCCTGAAAAGGAGAAATTGCACCAGAAGTTAAATGACTTGCCTAAGATCATACATATAGTAATGGCAGAGTCAGGATTCAAACCCAGGTTTGTCTGATTCAAAATTCAATGTTCTTTCTGCCAAACAGGTTGTTTTTGTTGGTTCTTCATATAGAAGACCAAAGGAATCCTGGGGTAATGACTTGACTTTTGAGTGAATTGGATTATGAGATAGAGTTGCTATCATTGGACTCACTCTCTCTTCCAGAGTCTTTGAAGTTGTAAGGATGGGTTTTTGGGCAGAGGAGAGGGAACCAAAGGGAGATGAAGGCAGTTGTGGACAGGTGCTGACAGTTGAGACCAGAGAGGATTCTGGGAGATTTCTCCAAGGAAGAGAAGAGAGGAGAGGTCTTTGGGCGGAGGACTGGGAAGAAGGAGGAGGTGGACATCCCAGCTCGGACCCAGTCCTGAGGGCTTCCTGAGGATCTTTCTTTTGGAAATTGAAACCCTGATTCCCTGATCAAAACCATTTCATCACAACTCACCCATCAAGACTTCAATAAAAGAGCGAGCTAAGTTTTTGCTCCCAAAATGGAGTCCAATTTCTTAGTCTCCTTCACCCATTACCCAACCTTACTGAGAGACCCTTTTCAGTCAAAACTTACAATTATAGAAAAGGATAGAAATGGAAAAATAGAAATAGAAGGAGAAGGGGCAAGGATAGAAGCTAAGTACTTCAAAGTATATGCTTCAAATTATTGGAACAAATTGTCCTCATAAACCCATACCACCAGGAGAAGTCTTCATTTGCTTGAGGTATACATCCCCATAACTCACCAACTGGTTTGAGCTATCCGTTACTCTCATCCTGGTTTAGCCAGCTGCTGGGTAATTTTACCATGGTATGGCCACTGTGCAGACTACAATTCTTGGAGCTATGGCTGAGTTGGGTGAAAGGTAGACACCAAAGGTGGATGAGCAGTCCTGAAAAGGACTCAGTAAGTCCACAGACCAGAGGGCTAATCCTCCCAGAACCACCACCACCCCCACCCCGGTGCTAATAATTAACCTTGGTCACATTTTATAACTTTTAATTGTTTGAATTAGAATATGACAATTTTACAAGATTAATTATTTATACTAAATGATTTCTATTCCCCACCCCTTCCACTCCCTAACTTAGTTCTGAGGAATCCCAACCATGTATGTTAAGGCCAGTTCTGAGAATTTTCTTGATGACTAAATGATATTTAGAGTATGTTCAAGATAATTAACTAGAGGGAGGGAACACTAATAAACAAAAATGGAGTCAATAAAAATTGTGTTTAGGGGTAATACAAAGACAAATTTGGTAAACTGGTGTCTCTGGAAAATTATTTGCAAGGTTGTTATGTGTATTGTTGCAATATTTTATCTCTACTTAAAATCAATTCAATAAACATTTATTAAGCACTACTACGCTAAATTCAAGAGATTCAAAAAGAGACCAAAGACAGTTCTTGCACTCAATGAATTTACAGTCTAATGGTAGAAATAATATGCAGACAAATATAAGCAAAGCAAATTATAAACAGGATAAATAGGAAATAATTAACAGAAGTAAGACATTGGAATTCAGAGGTATTGGGGAAAGCTTCTTGTAGAAGGTGAAATTTTAGTTGGGACTCAAAGGAAGCCAGGGAAATCAGTAACTGGAGTGGAAGAGGGAAAGAATTATAGGTATGGAAGATAGAAAGAAAGACAAGAGATGGAATGTCTGGGTGTGGAATAGCCAGGAAGTCATTGTAGCTGGATCAAAGAGTATATATTGTAGAATAAGGTTCAAGAAGACCTGAAAGGTCATTATGTTAGTAATCCCATGATGCTGCACAAGTTCCTAGAGAGTGATAGATTGGGAGGGACCGAGAGAGTATACTAAAGAAGTTGATCAAATAACCATCAATTTAGAACTTAAAGTGACTTCAGAGTCCTTTTTTTTTTAACAGACAAGGAAATTGATTCCCAGATGGATTGAGCAACTTGAACAAAGTCAAACATATCCCCTGCCAGAAGTTGTTCATTCCTTATCACAGATTCTTGAAATCATTACCTTCCTTTTAAATTAAGTCTGAGTGTCACCTTCTCCATGAAGTCCTTTATATCCCCAATTATTACTTCTTGGCCCTTCTAATTGTCTGGTTCTTCCCACAGGCTAGCAATGTCTCCATTTCTCACTGGACAGTTATCTTGCCTCTTTGGTACTTTCTCAGAAATGCCCCTGGACCAGGTACTTTCATTTCTTTCTTCTCTTCCCTTTTCAGCTTCCTTTTTATATGTTGTCTCCCTCATCAGACAACAAGTTCTCTGAAGTCTACTTCAAAACTGTCTTTCTGTTTGCATTAGTATTCCATAACGTCTAGCATAGTAAAAGATAAATAAATATTTGTTGATAACAATTTCCCCTCCTCGAATTATCTTAAAAGTTGTATTACATGTTCCTTCTCCCTAGTAAATTGTAGGACACTGTTCTATTTTGCCTTTGTATCCCAAACACTTTACACAGTACTTTGCATATAATAGGTGCTTGTTAAATGTTGATCTGAATTGAATATATCATGAACCTGCCTGAGTAATATTTGGCAATACTTTCATGATAACTCGCAACAATTTATCAGAAGGTGTTTGGAAGGGAGAACAGAGTAATTCAGTCCTTCTCTGTCTCTCATAGGCAAGCTGCCAAGTTATGGAACCTTTAAAGATTCAGGAGAATGTTTTCTGCTTTTAATAGATCAGGATCCCCTCAATTCAAAATTATCATGTCCTTTGGAAGGTGGAAAAGACTTCAGGGGGCTCCAGATCTAATAGAGAACTGATAGTACAAAAGGTCCAGTGTTGCTTCCCAGTAGTAAGAATTCAAATCAGTAGATATCAGTAGACATGGAGGGCACTCTAGTAGAGGTTCTTAACTTAGACCCACAGACCTCTGATGTAGCGGATATTGTTCTGGACCAAGATGCTAGTCCCAACATTCTCCTTGCCAACCTCCATTTACTAGCTGCTCAACCTTGTAAAAGTAACATAATCATATATAAATATGCATATATCTCAATTATTGCAGCTTAACATATTTAATTTTATATATAACAAAAGTATCTATTACATATATGAATATATAATATTCTCAGTTTCTTTGTATGTAAGGAAAAATATTTGGAAAGATTATTAGACTAGAAGTAGGGACTTGGGATTTCATTGTACAGGGAACTTCTGGGTGATGACAGTCCTTCTACCAATGCAGTGTAGAGCTTCCTCTGAAACTTAAGAGTCTTGAAGAGTTAACCATAATACAGTGACTTGCTCAGATTTACATATCCAGGATGTGTCAGTGAGGGCAGCTAAGTGGCTCAGTGGATGGAACAGTAGACTTGGAATCAAGAAGACTCCTCTTTTTGAGTTCAAATCTGGCCTCAGACACTTCCAAGTTGTGTCACCCTGGGGAAATCACTTAACTTTATTTGCCTGTTTCTTCATCTATTAAATGAGCTGAAGAAAGAAATGGAAAAGCACTCCAGTATCTTTGCCAAGAAAACCCCAAATGGGGTCTAGAGGGATGTGGCACAACTGAACAACAACATGTCAGTGAAGGGATTTGAACCCAAATCTTCCTAGTTTTGAGGTCAGTTTTCTCAGCTTTCTTACTCACTAAGCCTCATGGTGTTAGGGGTATCTAAAGGAGACTATATATGAATATAGCTTTCCACATGTTTTATAAAAAAGAGATAAGAACAAAGGCAGTTTAAATTCATTTCTATTTCCTTGTGTTTTTTCTTTGTATTTCCTTGCCTAGCAAGAAATTTATATTTATGTCATTTTTGTATTTGATCCCTATGTGCTATGCCTTGCCCTTGATCACTTCAATTCAGCAAATATTTACCCAGGGCATGCTACTTTCCCAATCTGTCAAATTTACTTTGAGTCCTATTTCTATTTTCCAAAGTTTGAGCAGCCCCATTTGATAAGATGTCATGTACAAATTGAATGTGCTTATTTTCCATTCCTTTATTCTAATCAATGATAAAAATATTAAATCTCTCACAGCTGGTGCCTATACAGACCCATTGTGGAATACTACCTGAGGCCCAAAATACTGACAATCCCCCCAGTCACATATGTAGCTAACAAGCAGGAGCCTTGTCTAGCCTAGATCTACCCAACCTCTTAAAGATGATGACATGATGACAGAAGAAAATGCTTTATTACCATCAAGCTAGAACCCATCTGTTGCTTCCTACTGTCTATAAACTGATTTTTTTTGTGGCAGCAAATAGGCTATTTGATGAGACTTCTGAGTCATCCACTTCTCTGTGAAGTTAAACTGACCCATAATTGATTACTAGTCAACCCTTTTCCATTAAAAAAAAAGATAGATTGAATCCACCCTTGTTCTTTTGGAGTCTTCAAGGATGTATGCTCTTCAGGAGTTCCTAAACAATCCTAGCTAGCTTGTTAGTGGCTTTGTTCTGTAGGAGAATAATTAATTACCTCAGAACTTCATCCAACTGGAGCAGTCTTGGCAATCTTATTATCTTGAGGAGACAAGGAGCAAAGATTAGTTGTTTTATCATTTAAGTAATGAGAATTTTACACTTCTGTAAAGAGATTTATGGGAGCAATTAGTCTGAGCAGGCATTTCCAGACTGAGAGTTATTAGGTGTAATAATTAACCTGAGTAGGGCAAGTTACTCACTAGCAACATAGCGATCATTGAAGAAGGCATGGAATTTTAGGATCAAGCATGTGAAAATAAATTTGAATGTACACTCCCAATAACTGTCCAAGGATAAATACTTTTTCATTCTAGAACTACCAACATAAAGGGAGGGTGAGTATTTTTCATGTATCTAATTACTATTATCCTTGCATGTTCTTAACAGTATTGTCACTCATTGAAAGGACACAAATATTATAACTAAGTAAAGACTTGGTACATATGGTACTGCCTTGGAAGGTTCTAGGTCTGCTATCTAATTTACTTCATGCCCTTAGACAAGTAATTTAACCACTGTACCTGGATTTCCAGTTGAAAATAGGGATCACAAAACTTTCTCACTTAATATTAAATAACCTAGTAGATTTGTTATTAATTCAAATACATGGGTCAATAGCTTCTATTTTAAATTTCTGTTGTCCAGAGATACTTTTATTGAGCTAGACATCTCCTAGACACAGAATTGGCACTTTATGGAAAGCATTGAGACCCAACTGATAAAGCCATAAAACCTAAAACAAGTTGGTCTTCCTTGCAAGAAGTGTTTTAATACCATGCAAAAGGTGTATGTCAAGAGGTTGGGGGAGAGTTTCCAAATTCCAGATTGTTTCCAGGAAATACTCAAGTGAGAGAAAACATGAAGACAAAAATAAAAAGTTTATACAAAAAGTTCTTAGAAACAGAATTAGAAAAAAAAACACCTTGTTCCCTGTGAGCATAGCTTTAGGTGTAGACCATAAGACAAACCATACTCTATGATTTTGTTATTCACAGAAGAAAATGGTCAGTAGAAATTAGATTTATGAAGCTGTGCATATAAAATATGTTATTTATTATCTAAAAACAGTTAAACAGAATGGCATATATAATCCCAAATTCAACAAGAAACCTCCAAGCTTTCAATAGCCTTGATGCTGACAGCTTCATGAGAAAGGCATGTGGCTTTGAATTTGACTCTAAACTTCTTTTCTAGAGCTAAGAACTATTAACCAAAGCAATAACAACAAGAGCTAACATTTGTAAAACACCTTATATATTCTAAGCAGACAGTGAGGTGGCACTGTAGGTAGAGTGCTAGGTCTAGAGTTAGGAAGATCTGAGTTCAGAACTGGTCTTGGACATTTACTAGCTGCATGACTCTGGACAAGTCAGTTAACTGTTTGCCTCTGTTTCCTCATCTTTAAAATAAGCTGCAGAAGGAACTGGCAAACCCTGGGGTCACAAAGAGAAGGACATGACTAAATATCAACAACAATAACAAATCTGCTAGTCACTGTACTAAGTGCTGAACAATTATTATCTCATTTTATCTTCAAGAGAAACCCTTGGATAGATGCTGTTATTATTTCCATTTTACATATGAGAAAATTAAGGCAAACAGATATTAAGTGACTTGCCAAGGGTCCCACAGATAAAATAGTGAAGTAAACCTCATCAACAAATGAATTCCAGGGAGTGTCTACAGGCAGTTCTTGCTTTAAATCTGTTTTGCAGATCTCTATGTAAAGTGATTTTTATGTAATGTGAATTTGCCCAAATAAGTGGGGAAGCGAGGAAGGGAGGAAACCAGCACAACTTTCAAGAACACATAAAGGGTCTTAGGACAGAAAAGTAAAAGAAAAAGAAGGAATATTCTGCCCTGAACAAAAAGGAATAAGGAGGTAGTTGGGGCAAATGGAACCACAGAGAGATCCTTAGGACCTAAGTATGTAAAAGTTAAAATTAATGGTTGGGTGATGATGATATGAAATTATGTGGTCACCAGTATTTATTATATATTGAGACAGAAATTTATTTACAAATATTTACAAGTAGAGAGGAAACAATAAAGAAGAGAAATGTGAGGGGGATAGAGAAGTTATCTATCCTATCAACCTAATGTTTTGCTCCCATTCTGCTTAATCCAGGCAGAGATTAATTAGCTCTCAACCAGGAAGGCTGGTAGTGACTAACCACGTGGCCTCCTCCAAGATGGAAGCTGGTCTCTCCAGAAGCTAGAAAAGGGGTCAGCCTTTTTACTCACCCATCAAAGTAATCCAAGAGTCAGAGTCCAAGTAGAAGCCAAGCTCCAAGCCCATGATCCAAGCCATAGTCTCCAGCGAAGCTCCCTCAAAGACTATCTAAGACTATCTCCATAAAATAATCTCTTGAGACTATCTTCTCATTTTTATTTTTTAGAAAAAAATTTTCCATGATTCCATGATTCTTACTCTCCACTACACCCCCTTCAGCCCCCCTACCCCTACCCAATGCGCATTTCCACTGGTTTCTTCATATGTCATCAATCAAGACCTGTTTCCATATTATTGATAATTGCACTAGGGTGCTCATTAACAGTCTACATCCCAAATCATGTCTGCATCAACCCATGTGTTTAAGCAGTTGCTTTTCTTCTATGTTTCCTCTCCTGTAGTTCTTCCTCTGAATGTGGGTAGTGTTCTTTACCATAAATCCCTCAGAATCATCCTGGATCATTTCATTGCTCCTAGTTCAGAAGTCCATTACATTCGATTCTACCACAGTGTATCCATCTCTGTGTACAATGTTCTCCTAGTTCTGCTCCTTTCACTCTGCATCAATTCCCGGAGGTCATTCCAGTTATGGAAAATATGAGTAAAGGTAATGGGGTCACCAGGGATATTATAAATAAACTAAGTGGTTTGTGGGTACACACACTGGGATTTATGAGAGACTAGACCTAGACATGAAGACCTGAACAGCCAAGCTGCTCCTAACTGACAAAGGACAGTTAGCCAACTGTCACCCTGGGCCAGAGGCTTTGAATCCAAAAGACAAGGTAATAGGATATAACTAGGTTTAATTATGAACAACTAAAAGGTGGGATAGGGATATCTACTCTAAAACCTTAAATCTAATGACATAACCCACAGGGAAAGGAATGACTTCTTTCTACACTAACTTAGTAATCTAAACTGATAGGGCCCAAGGAGCAGTAGAGTCTCTGGGTGACTGCCTCAGACCTGGAACCTGCCAGGCTTGAGCAGCTCAGCTAGGGGTTTTGTGGCTTTGGGATTCTCACTGAAATCCACTGACGATCTCTGGATGCCAAGAGCCAAGGTGGTTCCAGGTACCAAGTAGGGAGGGTTTGCTTGAAACGCTGTCCACCAGATCTAAAACTTTCTCCTCTTCCTTGGCACAGGACTGTTGATCTTCTCTCTCTGCTAGATGCCACCACTCAGGATCACAGGGGAAAATCAGGAAGCAGGGTGTCCTTTGCTCTGAGATCTCCCAGAGTGGCAACAGTCTTTGCCCACCACTAATGGAGTCCTCTCCCAGGGCACAAACACTTCTTACTGCTCCTTCATTCCATCCCGGAATTCTCAGCTCCAGCTCCTTCCTGCTAGATACATCCTTAATACTTAATTAACTAACTAATCTAATCTTCCTCACAACACAATTCACATGGAATTCCTCTAGTTTATTATTCCTTTGAGCACAGTAGTATTCCATTAACAACAGATACCACAATTTGTTCAGCCATTCCCCAATTGACAGTCATATTCTCGTTTTCTAGTTTTTTTGCCACTACAAAAAGTGCAGCTATAAATATTTTTGTATAAGTCTTTCTATCTATGATCTCTTTGGGGTACGAACCCAGCAATGGTATGGCTGGATCAAAAGGCAGGCAATCTTTTAGCACTCTTTGGGCATAGTTCCAAATTGCCATCCTGAATGGTTGGATCAGTTTACAACTCCACCAACAATGCATTAATGTCCAAATTTTGCCACATCCCCTCCAACATTCATTACTCTCCCCTGCTGTCATTTTAGCTAATCTTCTAGGTGTGAGGTGATACTTCAGAGTTGTTTTGATTTGCATTTCTCTAATTATTAGAGATTTAGAACACTTTCTCATGTGTTTATTGATAGTTTTGATTTCTTTATCTGAAAATTGCCTATTCATGTCCCTTGCCCATTTATCAATTAGGGAATGGTTTAATTTTTCATACAATTGATTTAGTTCCTTGTATATTTGAGTAATTAGACCGCTGTCAGAGTTTTTGTTATAAAGATTTTTCCCAGTTTATTGTTTCCCTTGATTTTGGTTGCATTATTTTTGTTTGTACAAAAGCATTTTAATTTAATGTAATCAGAATTATTTATTTTACATTTTGTAATTTTTTTCTAACTCTTGCTTGGTTTTAAATTCTTTCCTTTCCCAGAGATCTGACAAGTATACTATTCTGTGTTCACTTAATTTACTTATAGTTTCCTTCATTATATATTCAGGTCATTCACCCATTCTGAATTTATCTTGGTGTAGGGTGTGAGATGTTGATCTAAACCTAATCTCTCCCATATTGTTTTCCAATTTACCAGCAGTTTTTGTCAAATAGTGGATTTTTGTCCCAAAAGTTGGGCTCTTTGGGTTTATCATACACTGTCTTGCTAACGTCACTTACCCCAAGTCTATTCCACTGATCCTCTCTTCTGTCTCTTAGCCAGTACCATATTTTTTGATGACTACTGCTTTAGAGTATAGTTTAATATCTGGTAATGCTAGGCCACTTTCCTTCATGGTTTTTTTTTTCATTATTTCCCTTAATATTCTTGATCTTTTATTCTTCCAAATGAATTTTGTTATAGTTTTTTTCTAATTCAGTAAAAATGGTTCTTGGTAGTTTGATAGGTATGGCACTAAATAAGTAAATTAATTTGGGTAGAATGGTCTTTTTTATTATGTTAGCTTGTCCTACCCATGTGCACTCAATGCTTTTCCAATTGTTTAGCTCTAGTTTTTATTGTGTGGAAAGTGTTTTGTAGTTGTGTTTATATAATTCCTGTGTTTCTCTTGGCAAATAGATTCCTTAGTATTTTATATTGTCTAGGGTGATTTTAAATGGTATTTCTCTTTCTAACTCTTGCTGCTGCAATGTGTTGGAAATATATGGAAATGCTGATAATAAATAAGACTAGAAGCTGGTACTTTGAAAGAAACAGATAAAATGGGCAAAGTACTGGTAAATCTAATAAAAAAAACGAAAGGAGAAAACCAAAATAATAGTATCAAAGATGAAAAGGGAAATCTCACCTCGAAAGAAGAGGAAATCAAGGCAATCATTAAAAACTATTTTGCCAAATTATATGGCAATAAATATAGCAATCTAAGTGATATGGATGAATATTTACAAAAATATAAATTGCCTAGATTAACAGCAGAAGAAATAAAATACTTAACTAATTCAATATCAGAAAAAGAAATTGAACAAGTCATCAAAGAATTCCCTAAGAAAAAATCACCAGGGCCTAATGGATTCACAAGTGAATTCTATCAAACATTCAAAGAACAACTAATCCCAATACTATACAAATTATTTGACATAATAAGCAAAGGAAGATTTCTACCAAATTCCTTTTATGACTAATATGGTACTGATTCCAAAGCCAGGCAGACCAAAAACAGAGAAAGAAAACTATAGACCAATCTCCCTAATGAACATAGATGCAAAAATATTAAATAGAATACTAGCAAAAAGATTCCAGCAAGTGATCATGAGGGTTATCCATAATGATCAGGTGGGATTTATACCAGGAATGCAAGGATGGTTCAATATTGGGAAAATCATCCACATAATTGACCATATCATCAAGCTAAAAAACAAAAATCACATGATTATCTCAATAGATGCTGAAAAAGCCTTTGATAAAATACACCCATTCCTACTGAAAACACTAGAAAGTATAGGAATAGAAGGACCTTTCCTAAAAATAATAAACAATATATATCTAAAACCGTCAACAAGCATCATCTGCAATGGGGATAAATTAGAAGCATTCCCAATAAAATCAGGAGTGAAAACAAGGATGCCCATTATCTCCTCTATTATTTAACATTGTACTAGAAATGCTAGCAGTAGCAATTAGAGAAGAAAAAGAAATTGAAGGTATTAAAATAGACAATGAAGAGACTAAGCTATCACTCTTTGCAGATGATATGATGGTCTACTTAAAAAATCCTAGAGAGGGGGCAGCTGGGTAGCTCAGTGGAGTGAGAGTCAGGCCTAGAGACAGGAGGTCCTAGGTTCAAACCCGGCCTCAGCCACTTCCCAGCTGTGTGACCCTGGGCAAGTCACTTGACCCCCATTGCCCACCCTTACCAATCTTCTACCTATGAGACAATACACCGAAGTACAAGGGTAAAAAAAAAAATCCTAGAGAATCAACTAAAAAGCTAGTAGAAATAATCAACAACTTTAGCAAAGTTGCAGTATACAAAATAAATGCAGACTATCTTCTCAAAGACAATCTGTGTGTGTGTGTGTGTGTGTGTGTGTGTGTGTGTGTGTGTGTGTGTGTGTGTGTGTATGAATGGTAACTTAAACAAACCACTCACTGAACATCTGCTAACAAATAACCAGTCATTTCTATCTCCAAACTATCTTTGGCATGCCTCCTTTTCTTTCTACTCCTTTTTCCATAACATAGTTCAGTCTTTCATTGCCTATTGCTTAAGGAATTATTATAGCTTCCTAATAAGTATCACTTCTTGTTTAATTTCATGACTCCCTTCATCACAAACATTTGGGGATTCTCTTTCTTTACTTAAAAATATATCAACTCTTTAAAGGGACTTTCAAAGTCTTTTATAATCTGTCTCTGACTGACCTCTCCAGCCATTTTTTTCTTTTAAAATTTTATTTTCAATTAACAAGAATTTATTTTCTCTCTCCCACCTCATCCTCCCACATTCATTATTGAAAAAGGAAAAACAAACTTTTATAACAAATATTTGTAGTCAAACAAAATAAATTCTGATCTTGGCCATATCTAAAATATCTATATTTTGTTAAACAATGTATGATTAAAATTAATATACAATAACCCTAAGTATTTTATTTTATAAGATTTATTAATAATCACTTGAAGTAAAAGAAATAAAAGGACAAAAGTAAAACACCGAGTAAAGAAAAGTTTTCCCATTTGCATTTGTAGGAAAAGAAATAAGGGCTGGGTTACACACAAACTTTATCTCAAAATGTAAGGACATAATGTGAGAAGTAAAGTAGGATGCTGAGATTTAGAGTTCTGGGGAGCAAATCCTAATTATACAACATCTTTAATTCATCATGTAGTGAGTACCAAACTTCATCATTGATCTTCTTAAATCATGATAGAGCTTTACATTGACAATAATTCTCTTTTAATATTATTTGTCTTAACAATGTTAAATATTGCTATTATTAAATAAATTGTTCTCCTGGTTCTGCTCTCTTCACTCGGTGAGTTCATTCAAGTCTTCTCAAGTTTCTCTGAGAGTCCTTTTCATAATTTGTTATTGTGAAATAATATTCCATTAGTCATATACCATAACATGCTCAGCAATTCCCCCAACTAATAGCCAACCCCTTATTTTCAATTCTTTGTTCCCCTCAAAAACAGCTGTCCAATCAACTTTGAAGAACTCACATTTATACTTTCTAAGTTCCAAATGAGGAGCAGCTTGGCATGATGGAGAGAGGGATAGCATTGGAGTCAAAACCCCTAGATACAGGTCTTAGATCTGACTTGTCCTGTTTATATGTGCCTCACTTAACTTTCTGTGATTATAAATTATAGAAGTGTCTCTCTATTGATAGAACTTTTAGAGAGAATTTTCATACTGGGAGATGACCACAGTAATGAAATAATAGATCTGGAATAAACAAGTAAATATGCTAACCAAACTAGTTCACTCACTTTTACCTCATCTTGCCCTGAATTTTGCTTCTGTGCCTTTTGGTAGTAGCAAAGAACTAGTAGGTGGGGGGAATAGACACTCATCCATTAGAGAATAGTTAAAGAAATGAATTAATGGAATGGATTACTGTTCTGTAAGAAACAAAAATATATGAACAAAATGAAAAAAGTGGATCAAGGAGAAAAATATACTTAATGATTATAACAATATAAATGGAAAGAACAACTACCACAAAACAACTAAATCTGACTATTGTGAAATTATAAAAATCAAAGTAGGGGACAACTAGGTAGCTCAGTGATTGAAAGCCAAGCCTAGAGATAAGAGATTTAGACCTTGACTTTTAGATCTTGGATTTAGATCTGGGCTCAGAAAATTCCTAGCTTTGGGACCCTGGGCAAGTCACTTAACTCCCACTGCCTAGCTCTTATTACCATATCAACCAATACATAGTATTCATTCTAAGACAGAAAGCAGGCATTTAAAAAAAATAAAAATAAAAAGGCCAAACTAGGCCTCAAAGGAAACATATGAGAAGACCCCTTTCTCCATTCATTTGCAGGTTTATAGTTACAGAATATCAGTGGTTTTTTTTTTCAAAGTGTCAACTGGTTATGCTGAACTTTTTTTATCTCCTATTATTTTACATTTTTTTTAGAGAAATTATTCCAGAAGAGGAAGAAAAAATGTAGGGGCAATGTATGCAATAGATTTTTTTAAAAAACAACTTTTTTTTAAAAGGCTAACTTTGTAGTAATTGATCTGCATCAGATCAAAAAAAATTATTCCAGTCAACCTTAATAGGACTATCCCTAAGACAACTGATAGTCTTTAAACATGAAAAGAGAGAAAAATCTACAAACCTCCCCCTCTGATGCCAGCTCTGCCAATCACAGAACCTAACAGTTTAATCTGCTCTAATTAGTTTGGCACCACCCGGTAGATGGCACATCCCAACCTGTGATGTTGTGAGCAAATTCAGCAGCTGCCTCTGTTTGCATACTGTGTACACAGAGTCAGATGGAAAGATTTTAAAAGAGCTGTAAATGGCAATCCACATGGATAATGAACTGGATTAATGTAGCAATTAGAGTTCATTAAGATGAATTATTACCCTTAGAGGAAACCTGGAGATGACATCAAAGCTGAAAATTCTGGGATAACAATTAAAGTTTAGCAGAAGAAGTTTAAGAAGTTCCCAGGAGTTTGGAGCTTTCTTGTCCTTTAAGAAATTGAGGTTAAGGTAGAGAGAGTGTCCCCAGTAAATGTGACTAGCAACACTGATCATATTCCTATTTTAATTTCTTGAAAAGGAACAGAAGCTTAAAAGTAGGAGTAATTACATATTCCTCATCAGTAAGTTTCCATTAGGCAAAATGTCAGATTTTTTTTTAACTAATGAAAGGTTCCCTTTGGGCTAATGCTTTGTTCTTATCCTCTCTTGAGAAGGAAGCATGAGAATTCATAAAAGCCTTACCTGAAATGCAAAGACAAAGGAAAAGGAAGAGAGGTAGGACTGGTAGTTAAATGATTTAAGGAAAGTAAAAAAAAAGTGGGGGGAGGATTTGAGATAGAGTTAGCCTTGCAGGAAAGAAAATGGGAACATCTCTAATTAACAGTAGCTTGTATCATTAATCCAGGACCCCAATCTGTGGGTCCTTTCTAAAACTCCTAAAATTACATTTTGTAGGGTTTTCCTAGTCTCTCTTAAGGATAGTCCTAGAGCCTATAATTCAACCCTGAAGTAGGTTATTTACTAATTAAGTAATGTTGGGAAAATTCCTTCACCTCACTCATTTCCTTACCTTATAAAATGAAGGGAGTTGGATGAGATAGTTTCTACAGTCTTACTAGTAAAATGTAACATATAATTCTGCGATTTTTTTATCCCCCCTTTTTTAAGCCTTATTTCCTACACCCTGCAGATCTTTTAAAATATAAATATCTCAAGGAAGGGTCATTGATTTTTTTTTAGCATGAATGAATTTATCACATAGGCTTTCCTCTGTGCGGAAGCAGTTGGGTTCCTAGAAAGTTTGGGACTAGGGAAGGGAGGATTGAGAAGTTATTGTGAGCAGAGACCTAAGTTACATGGAGAGGTAGAGGGCTAGGCCTGGAGTCAAGAAAACTTATTTTCCTGAGGTCAAATCCGATCCCAGACACTATCTATGTGACACAGTTTCCTCATCTATAAAATGAGCTGCAGAAGGAAACGGCTATCACTTATGGCTAGAAGGCTTTTTCTTCCCTCTTCTCCCTCTTGGAACTTTTTGCTCCCTAGAGGACTCTTTTCAAGTTCTATGTCTTTCAAAAGACCTTTCATGGTTCCCCTAGTTGTTATAGCCTTCCCAAATCATTTTTTCTCCAGCTTCTATTTGCTTATCTGTGAGTATGAATCCTTCCCCACTTCCAACCCAGCAGACTATAAGCTTCTTTAGAACCAGTCCTATTTAATTTTGGATTTATGTCCTCTGAACCTAGCACAGTATCTGGAACATAGTCGGAATTTAATCAATGCTGATTAATCAGGGTAATCAATGAGATATAAAAGCCCCAAACCAAGTCTCACTGCTTTTATGAGGGAGCTTCCCCTCTTTCATCAAGTCCCTAGACACTGTATGATTCTAAGATCTAAACAGAAAGGAATATTTGAAGAGTAGTTATGCCTTTGCCTGCATTAGTTTAAAATGTGGCCTTAGAACTATTTTCCAAAGGAATGCAGACAAATGATCTTCTGATGCAAAAGCTGACAGTAACTCAGATGGAGCCAAATGTAGAAACAAGAGTTGGCTGCCTATGAAATAATGGGGAATGGAAGAGAACAAGCGAAGGTCTAATTCCCTTTTGAGATGAGCAGGTGGTATAATGTGAATGGCCTTTGTTGAACTTTAATATGCATGATCACCTTTCAAAAATTCACAAAGCAACTGCTAGAGTACTGTCTCTGAACAGACTAATCATTTTTTTTAGATAAAAGAAAAGTTCAGTAGGTAGATATACCAGGCAGCCTTCTGTTACAGATCATACCACTTTGAACATTTGCCTAATATGAGCCTAGAAAAAGTACTTCCATTAACCTGTCACTTAATAACTATTTATCTTGGAGGCAGCTAGGTGGCTCAGTGGATTGAGAGCCAGTCCCAAGTTCAAATCTGACCCAGACAATTCCTAGCTGTGGGATCCTGGGCAAGTCACTTGATACCCCCAATGCCTAGTCCTTATTGCTCTTCTACCTTGGAAGTAATACATAGTATTGATTCTAAGACAGAAGGTATGAGTTTTTTAAAAATAATAATAATTAATTTCAGGACTTTGTTGCATAAGCTTAGCACTTTTTCTTTAACTTCAATTTCTAAATTTTTTTCCAGAGTATGTCAATACTATTTTCAACAGTTGTTTTCAAACATTTTGCAATCCATATTCTCTCCCTCCCTTCTACTCTTCCCCCTTCCCAAGACCATAGTTATTGTTTTATATGTAGTACATGTGTTATCACAGAATACATGTTTCCATATTTGTCATATTGTGAAAGAAGACACATATTGCTTTCATTAACAAAAAGTTCATGGAAGAAATAAAGTAAAGCTTGGTATGCTTCAAACTGCATTCAGACTCTGTCCATTCCCTCTATGGTAGTGGATAACCTTATTCACCGTGAGCCCTTGTAGTTGTCCCAGGAACTTGCATTGTTGAAAACAATTAAGTCATTCACATTTGATCAT
Source organism: Gracilinanus agilis (assembly GCF_016433145.1). Taxonomy (NCBI): domain Eukaryota; kingdom Metazoa; phylum Chordata; class Mammalia; order Didelphimorphia; family Didelphidae; genus Gracilinanus; species Gracilinanus agilis. The sequence goes on along the minus strand of NC_058132.1, from coordinate 183,190,341 downwards.
CAGACTTTATTTATATTACTGTGTACAATATTCTGGTTCTGCTCACTTCACTTGGCATCACTTCAAATGTCTTTCCAGGCTTTTTTTTGTGATCATCTTATTCATCATTTTTTTATACTACAATAGTATTTTGTCACAATTGTAAACTACAATTTGTTCAATCATTCTCCAAATGATGGACCTCTCTTCAGTTTCCAATTCTTTGCCACCACAAAAAGAGCTACAAATATTTTTATACAGGTAAGTCCTTTGCTGAGGTATATCATTGGGATGGAATACTACTATGCCATAAAAAACAATGAGATTTTTTTAAAAAAACTTGGAAAGAACTACATTAGATAATACTGAGAGAAATGAGTAGAACCAAGAGAACATTATATTCAGCTACAGCTTTAATATTTGAAGAATAATCTGTGAATATTTACCTCCTGGAGAATGAACTGAGAAGTGGGAACATGAAAGATATAATCTATATATTTTGTCAGATGATGCCTTTTATGGTGTGGAGGAAAAGGAGGGAGTGAATTAAAAAATTAAGGAAAAAATGAAAAGAAAAAAATTAGGTATGCCCCCCCATCTTTGATGTCTTTAGGATACAGACCCAGTAGTGGTATTTCTGGGTCAAAATATATGTACAGTTCAATGGCCATTGAGTATGGTTCAAAATTGTTCTCCAAAATTATTATCCACTAACAACTCCACCAACAATGTATTAGTATCCCAGTATTTCTAAATCCTCTCCCTCATTTTTGTTTTTTGTCATATTAACTAATTTGATAAGTGTGAGGTGGTGTCTCAAGAGTTGTTCTAATTTTCATTTCTCTAATTAATAGTGATTTGGAGCATTTTAATACAATTAGAGTTAGTTTTAATTATTTCATCAGAATTGTGTGTCCATAATTTTTTATCATTTGTCAATTGGAGAATGCTTTGTAGTTTTATAAATTTGATTCAGTTCTCCATATGTTAGAAACACAATATAAAGATTTTTCCAAAGTTGTTGTTTGCCTTTTAATGTTGGTTGTGTTGATTTTGTTTATGAAAAAAAATTAGTTTAATGTAAAGTAATCTTTTTTTACATATTGTAATGTTCTCTGTATCTTGTTTTGATCTAAATTCTTCCTTTGTCCATAGGTAAAAAAGGTAAACTATTCTGTTCTCTCCTAACTTGTTTATGGTATCATCATTTATTTCTAAATCATGTATCCATTTTGGCTTTACTTTGATATATGGCATGAAGTGTTAGTCTGTGCCTGGTTTCTGCCATATTCTTTTCCAGTTTACCCAGCAATTTTTGACAAATAATGAATTCTTCTTCCAATACCTTGTATCTTTGGGTTTGTCAAACACAAAGTTATTATGGTCATTTGCTACTGAGCAGTGAGTGCCTAATCTATTCCATTGATCCACTACTCTTTTTCTTAGATAGTACCATATTTGTTTTGATGGTTGCCAAAGTGGTAACCATCAAAACTATCTTGTAATGGGTAAATTTATTTTTTTATTAGCCCTCAATATCTTGGCTTTTTGTTCTTCCAGATGAATTTCATAATTTTTTCTAGCTCTGTGAAATAATTTTTGGGTAATTTGATGGGTATGGCACTGAAAAAATTAATTTAGGTAGAATTGTCATTTTTATCATATTGGCTTGACTTACCCATGAGCAATTAATGATTTCCCAATTGCTTAGATATGATTTTTTTTTTGCAAGAAAAGCATTTTGTAGTTGTGATATAGTTCCATGAGCTCAACACCTTGCTCTTCATAAAGCTTGGAAAACACACACATTTCTTTCCTTTTAAATTCTACCCACTCTTTAGGAGTCAACCAAAATGCCATTCTCTCCATTTGGCTTTCCCTGATATCTAGCTGGGAGTGATTTTTTTTCTCTAATGAATTCTTTTGTTCATAGCTCTCATACTTATCTAACTCTATCTTATACTATAGCTATTTCTTCCTATGACTTATTTCTTCTTATAAATTATTGACTCTTAAGTGTCTCTAATTCAGTGACTATTTAATTTCAATTCTGCCATAGTTCTACTAATACTGGAGATACTGGGAAGCTAAGACTGAAAAAAAAAGTACAGCTTATAACCAAGGAAATGTTGAATATACAAATTGGTCATCATAGACAACCCCTCTGAAAGTTATTCCCTGGTACTTTTTGTTTTGTTTTATTTTTCAAGATGTATGTTTTTATTTTTTTTTACCAAAAATTGGTAAAAACCAAAATTAGTTCCTTGTTGCTAAGTTTTTAGCTCCACCTTGTTCAGAGTCCCTGGCTCAGCTTCATATTTCTTGCAGGGAATTACCTTTCTTTACTTCTGAGCATCCTAAGAATGGATCCCAAATATACATTAACTGAATTATCCCATGTTGAAATATGTCTTAGCACCAATTTACAACTTTAGAACAGAACTCTCTGCATGATTCCCCACCTAATCAGGCCCTTTTTATGTGTCTAGTCTAATCATGGCTTTTCCCTGAGTAGACCATCACAGTATCTCCCCAATCTAATACAGTGCCCTATAAACAGTAGACTCTATAGATACTTTTTAAATTAATAAACAAGTAAATGAACGCATGACTTAAATAAGGACATAGCTCTGTGTACTGGGAAAGTATTATCTGTGATTTTAGTAGAGCAAAGAAAAAGATGAAGCCACTATAATTTTTTGCTAATTTCTAAATATATTTGCTCATTTCTAAATATATCCCTTTTAATCTCCTACCTAGAAAGTTATTCCCTACCAAAAAAAAAAGAAAAGAAAGTAAAAAAATTTGTTTAAGATAAGCAATTCTACAAACTAGCCAATACACCAATTTACTATAATAATATGTGCAATGTTTTTCTCCTGTAGTCTCTCTACATGCAAAATAGGCAAAGGTATAATTTTTTTTTTCACTTCATCTGTGGGACCAAATTCAGTTACTTTAATTCCTTAAGATTCTGAGGGTTTTTTTAATTGTTGTTGTCATTGCTGTTATTGTCATTCTATAGTCATAGAATATCATGTACGTTCTCCTTACTCTGAACTAAATAAATCATACATGTTTTCTCATGTGTCTATATTCTTTGCATTTTTATATAAAGATATTTATATAAATATTAATAAAGTCATTCTTTAATAAATAATGCTAAGCAATGCTTATTGATCATTTTCCTAAGATGACAACTGGCTAGTAAGTGTCTGAGGCTGGATTTGAACTTGGGTCTTTCTAGATTCTAAGTTCTATAGACCACACCACCTAGCTCCCTGCTCTCAAGTACCTACTTATGTGTCAGGCACTTTGCTAAGCATTGGGGATTCAGAGAAAGGAAATGGATAAAAGACAGTCCTGCTCTCAGGGAGCTCACAGTCTAGTGGGAAAACGGTATGCAAACAACTATGTCTAAACAAGTTATATATGGAATAAGATGGATGAAATCAATAGAGGGATAGCATTAATATCAAAGGAGGATCAGGAAAGGCTTTCTATAGAAGATGAAATTTTAGCCAGATCTTGAAGGAAACCAGGGAAGATAAGAGATAGAAATAATATCATTCTATAGTGCCTACTATGTACCAGATATTATGCTTTTTTTTTATATTCTTTTTTTTTTTAACCCTTGTACTTCGGTGTATTTTCTCATAGGTGGAAGATTGGTAAGGGTGGGCAATGGGGGTCAAGTGACTTGCCCAGGGTCACACAGCTGGGAAGTGGCTGAGGCCGGGTTTGAACCCAGGACCTCCTGTCTCTAGGCCTGACTCTCACTCCACTGAGCTACCCAGCTGCCCCCCTAGATATTATGCTTTTAAGTGCTTTATAGATATTATCTCATTTAATATAAGGTGAGGAGAGAAAGAAATCTAAAACTAGGGGACAGTCAAAAATCTATAGAGACAAGAGATGCAGAATAAGATGTAAAAAGACTGGATAATAATAGATTTATACAGTGCTTTGACATCTTCAAGTATTTTTAAATGTTCTTATTTTCTCCTAACATTAAGCCTGAAAGAGAGGTGCTGTCAGTATCCCCATTTTGCAGATGAAACTGAGGCAGACAGAGAGTAGGTGGCTCATCAAGGATCATATAGCTAAGAGCTAGTAAGTGTCAGAGACAGGATTTGAAATCACATCATGTCTATTGCTCTACCATTGTGCCACCTAGCTGCCTGATGGAAAAGAACTAGGTTATAAAGTTCTTTGAATGTCAAACAGAGGAATTAACATTTGGTTCTAGTGTTGATGAGAAACTACTACAATTTATTGAATAAAAAGGTGACATGGTCACAACTGTACTTTAGAAAGATCAGTTTGACAGCTGAGTGGAGGGTAGACTGGAGCAGGGATGTCTCAAGCAGAGAGAACAGTCAGAAGATTATTACAATTGTGTAGGCATGTGGTAATGCAGACTTGAACCAGTGTCAGAGGAGAGAAAAGGACTTATGTGAGAGATGTTACAAAGGTAGAATCAACAAGTCTTGTTATATTCAAACCCTCTCTTTCTTTATAACAGTCTTAACAACTATGAAGGGAGGGAGTTAAAACCAAGAGTCAAGGAAAAACCAAGGTTTTGAGCCTCAATGACTGGGAAAATGTGGGTTCCCTCAAAAGTAATTTTGGAAAAATTAGGAAGAGAGAAGGACTTGGGAGGAAAAATAATGAGTTCAATTTTGGACATAATTGAGTTTAAGATATCTACAAGACATGTATTTAAGATTCCAGTAGCCAGTTGAAGATGTGAGACTGGAGATCAGATGGGAAGTAAGAACTGGATAAGTATATCTGGAAATCATTAGCATAGAAATAATAATTGAATCAATGGAAGTTGATGAGATCACCAAGTGAAATAGAAGAGAAGGGGAGCTAGGACAGATACTTGGAGGTCATGCAAAGTTATTTGGTATGAGATGAAGAAATTAAGGCATAATGAATTTAAGCATTTGCCTAACACGGTTAAGTATCTGAGATAGGATTTTAACTCAGATCTTCCTGATGTTAAATCTTATTCAGTAAACTTCATTGACTCCCTGTCATCTCTAGAATCAAACATAAAATGATCTATTTAGTGTTCAAATCCCATCAAAAAACAGCTTTACCTTGAGCCCACTCTGGTCAGAGAAATCTTTTTTTTAATTCCCAGTGGATGTAGGAATTCCACATACTATATATATTGGACACAAGGCTAAACCATCCTACATGTTGGCAGGTCTTGGCAAATTAGAAGTATTTCAGAGAGAAATACTTCAAGAATCTTTTTCCCTTCCACAAAGAAAAGTGAGAATTAAGTAAACTACAGAGATAATACAGAGCCTGACTATTCTGAAATGTTAAATTAAAGGGAGAACTTATACTTTGTGTCCCAAAAGGGTAGAAAGACTTGGAGGAGGGAAGCCACTTTGGTGCCCCAGGGAGATGTAGTTAAAGCTACAAAGACCTTGCAAGAAGGAAAATATGTCCTGTTTTCCTCAGACTTCTGAGTGCCTAAGGAGCATCCATAGGGCAATGAAATCATGAAATACTTTTTGGGGGGAAATACACCTCTGTACTTTACTAGGAATTGCAAAGAATAAAAATGTCCAAAGCTGAACATTTTTCTAGTTAGAAGGTTGTTCTCCCTCTCCCTCTACTACCCCCCACCTCTCAACAAAGCAGTATAAGCCTGAGGAGTCTTCATTTGGGAGGGAGGTAGAGGGTTTTTTTTCCTAGCACTCTGGTTAAAGGGGTGCCTTCTACCAGTACTTCCCTCACCCCAGAGCTCATTCTGCTCAGAGAAATCTTATTTTGTCCTCCCAAGGGATGTAGGAATTTCATATACAAAATGTACTGAACCCAATGCTGGACCGTCCTACTTGACTAACACCATCTGGTGCAACATGCCTTGGGATATTGAAATAAAGAGCCTTCATATTTAATATAAACCAGCTCACAGAGTGCTGGGATGAGTAAATTAGTGGTTCTCTACTTGGAGACAAGTTGATCTTTCTTGTGAGACTATTTTCTGTGATTTTGTAATCGAATTGATTAACAAATCTGTAATTTTTGAGAATAGCACCCTTTCTCTTACATTTCAGTTCTGGGTTGAGTATCATGTCCATAGCACCCTGGGGCCTTGATTAGACTTGAATCTGTCGTGTGGTCTGTGCATTCCATTCTGGATAAATAGAGACACATCTAATTCCCAAGGGCACTGAAAATGGCAACAATGATTATGTGGTTTAAATAAATACGGCAACAGTGGAGGCAATGCAATCTATTCCCACAGTGAAAGTAATTTAACATCCCTGCTCAGACATCTCCTGTTATCCATCAATTACTAGATCAGCAAGCAATACCATATTCCAGCTGTGCCACCTGTATAATTGTAGATGGTGCCTCTGCTTGTTCTGCCCAGGACTGCTTGAGAGGCAAAGCTAAAAATGTACATGTTGACATAGCAGCCCTACTACTTGGTTTTCTGTTGCTACCTAATGTGGCACAGGCAGGAGGAATGGCCTTTGTATTTGCCTTAAAATGCCCCCAAATAATGAGAAAATCAGAGCTTGGGAATCCCACTATGATGCTATCTTGTTCTTAAGGAGTAAAAACAGACTGAGACTTATTTGGTGCTCTCTTGAGCAGGCTACTGTAAGGAACTTCACAAAAGATCCTGGCCTGCCCCTGCAAAGCCTCAATTAGTCAGATTGAAGCATGGGCAAGGTTGGGAAGGAGTCAAGGAGTAGATGTCAGCAGTTACAGTAGAAAACTGACCTGGGTCCGGCTTCTTGTAAAAGGTTGACTTGACGTTTAGGACAGACAAAGGGAAACACGGGAGAAGGATACTGAGACATAGCATGCACAGGAATAGGCAGGAGAAGAAAGTGTAAACTGATTTAATGGAGTCAGACACCAAAGGAAAGAGATCAAGATCAGCTCGGTAAGGTGCCTGCACCTACTCAGTTGTGATGACCATGTTTTAGGAAGCTAGCAGGTGCAGTGAACAAATGGAATCAGGAGGACTTGAACCCAGATCTAGCTGTAGATACTTCCTAGCTGTTTAACCCTGGGGAAGTCACTTAACTTTTGCTTGCTCAGTTTCCTCATATGTAAAAGAGTGGCATAGCACCTGTGCCACAGGGTTGTTATGAGGATAAAATGGAATAATATTTATAAAGTACTTTACAAACCTTAATGCTCAAAATAAATGCTATTATTTTTATAATATTATTAGGAAAGGCATTAATAACATGGAGAAATTCCAAGTTAGGACCATAGAATAGCAAAATCCTTTGAGATCAAAATATGTGAAGAATAGTTGTGGGTGTTTAGCCAAGAGAAGAGAAAGCTTAGACAAGAGAGGATCTCTGTGTATTTGGAAGAAGGATAAGACTTATTCGGCTTGCCCTTAGAGGACAGTACTAGGAGCATGGATGGCAACTGCAGATTGGTAATTAAATGTAATTGGTAATCAGAAAATCTTCCTAGCAATTTGAGCTGTGCAAAAATGGAATTAAACTACCACTGGAGCCAGCAGAGTTCCCCCAGGAGAGTTCTTCCAGCAGAGGAAACGATGACCATTTGTCATATGCAGGATATCATATAGAAGATTCTTAGAAAGGCATAGGTTGGACCAGAAAGCCTTTGAAGTCCTAGGATTCTGTGATTTTGTGACATGTTGAGTGAACTGAGAAAACCAGCATAAAAAAAAAAGCTGAAACCATGAAGAAGCCCAGGGGGCATAGAGCTGGGTCATGGTGAAGGCAATCTGTGTCTCCCAAGGAGGAAGTCCTGCATCTTCTTTCTGATGTAGTACACAGAGAGGTTAGGATGCCTAACCTTGTGTCTTTGGGGATACTCTATGAGGAAAATTCTGACAGTTACACGGACAGAAACCAACCTGACAGAAAGCATTTGGGTCATGTTCAGATGATCACAGAGATGTGAATTCTTCAAGAGCAAGGACAATGTCTTTCTTCCAATGCTTGTGTAACTCCCTGTAGTGTCAAGTATGATATCCTGCATGCAGGCTGTACCTAATAAATGTCATCATTTCTCAAAGTTATATTTATTTTCCTATTTTTCTCCCTTTCAACTGATTCGTCTCACTATCATGAGAAGTAGAGTTAAGGGCATGAAGGGAAGAAAGAAAAGATAATCAAAAGGAGTGATTCTATAGGTTTCCTTTCTAGTCTTTTTGTTGACCTTAAAGAATAGATTTTTTTTCTCTTTGTTGAAAATAAGTAGAACTAAGGATCTGTAACAAAGGAGAAGAAATAAAATCCTGACACTTCTGAATTCTGCATGAAACCACAGAATTTAGTTATTTAATGCCAACACAAAAAAAAAAAAAACTCATGAGGAACACAAAGTGGTTATCTTCATTTTATAGATAGAACACCATGTCTCTCACTACCAATGAAAACGGGGAGATTAAGTATTATGGGCATTAGATTTGGAGCCAGACAGGACCTGAGTTTAAATCCTGACACTTCTGTGTATTAACTATGGTACACTGGGCAGGTCCCTTCACTTCTCTGAACATCAGTTTCTTTATCTGTAAAATAAAAAGGTCAGATTAGATGATCTCTGATGTATGTGCAATAAACATAGGTGACGTGAATGGGCTAGGGGAATGTTTCTCATATAAGTGGATAAAGATGATGGTAATTGCTTCATTATATACTAATTGCCTTGAATAAAAGAAAGAAATGAGAAATCATCACCATTTCCCTAATAAAAGATGTAAACGGAGATCTAAATAGTACATATGGCAATGAATCCATGACTTGTTTCCCTCAAAGGACTTTGCTTCTCTTTTATCTAGGTTTCTTTTTAAATTCACTTTAGGTTATGAATCATTCCTTGACTAGAATTTCTTTTTCTCATCAATTTGAGAAGTCTTAGAAATACAACTACAAATTGCCTTTGAAGTGTTTGTCATCCTTCAGAAGGAGGTTCCCATGTCTGCCATTTCCAGAGACCTAAGAATGAAATAGAATATACCCCTTTCTCTGTCTCCCTGAGTATCTGACTTTCTCTCTCCCCAAGATTCACACATTGACCCAAATTTCAATGTTTGCTGTTAGCATTATCTATGCAGGAAGTTAGACAACAAATGTGTTCTAAATGTTTATTAGGTGCCAGGCACTCTGCTAAGTGCCAAGGATGCAAGGATTACTAGTGGCATGCCTTTTTCCTTTTTATAAGGTGAATAAATGCTAGTAAAGGTAAGACCAAAGAGGATAAAACAGGGACTAAACTTCACTGGCTATTTTCAGAAGCAAAACAGCTTCTGCTTTCAATTCCCTCCCCTTTGTGGAAAAGATGAAGAGACAAACTGGAGAAATGAGGCCATTAATGGGAATTGTTCCGAGGCATACTGCAGAGGCAGGAGAATGAAGGAGATATCTCACTAACCATCCCTCTCAGTTCGAGGTATTTTGTTGAGACAACAACAGACATGGCTTGTAATTGCTTCTAAGAAGAGGAAAATTGGGGAGTAAAGCACTAGAACTCCTTCCCAGGCATGATCTGGGACCCTCTGGCCATGAACTCATGAATTATTAACTAAAATTCCTTCTGACTTCTTTAAGCCAGAAATTTTCACAAAATAGTCCCAGAAGTTCTCATTTCAAATCATCACTAGCTAATGGATTCTGAGATGACTACTCAGCAACCCCTTGAAGCATTCCATTGTTGGGAAATATTCCATATTACAATTTGGAGCAGTTCGTATTGTTGGGAAGTTTTTCTTTAAAGTGAACTAAAATTGGCCTTCCCATAGCTTTTACCCTTTCCTAGGTTTTCCCCTCAGGAATCCAATGGAACAAATCCTAAACTTCCTTCTATATTGCTCTTCAAACATCTGCAGACAATAATCATGCCCCATCTCAAGTCTTTCCTTCTCCAGTTAAAGAACCCCTCCACCATTCCTTCAGTTGTAACTCAATAATAGAATTTAGTTCCATACTCTCGCCACCTTAGTTAGTCATCCTTCACGAGTTACATTGCAGTTCATCAGTGACTAGGATAGAGCCTTGCATGGCTCCCCCAATGCCTATAGTAGGCATTTGATATCTACTACTTATGCATTTAAAAACTATCTCAGTCTTTAGAAAACTCCATCTCTAGAGTTTCTTGCTTCTTTTCTGAAGGTTGCTGTAATTATTCGGGGTTATTTATTATGAAAACAGCCTTCACCAATATAATGCACTCTATTTCCAGACTAGATAAGAGTCACTAATAAAATTACAAAAGCATTGAGTCAAGACATAAAAGTAGATTAAATACAAGGAGAGAATAAAGTATTAGAATCTTTTTTTTGCCTCTGTACACAAATATGGAAACCTCTTACAGGTTTCAGGAGAGTTATAATCCCCATTACTCTTTACCCAGGAGAGCAGAAAAAGGATATATTTTGCTTCTGAACTCTTAGCTCTAGTAGTGAATGTTTACATTTCAGGGTCATCTCTTTCATGGAACTTTGCATTCTTAGGGCAGCCTTGTTATTATTGATCGTCCTTTGTTTTAAAGAGGGTGATGTCTTGACTTTAGAGTGAATTGGATTTAAGTGAAGCAGTTACACAAAGTTGTCAGCCTCACTCTCTCTCTTCCAGTCATCAAAGCCTAGTGGTAAGACAAAAGACAGGACAACCAGCTGTCAACATGGATTTCTGGATGACTCAGTTTACCCTTACTTTTGAGAAACCTCACTACTAAGCACATCTATATTGGTTTGAATGTTAAGCACCTTTTTGTTTTGAAGGCTTCTCTATTGGCTTCTCTATTCTCTATTGGAAAGTTTCCTCTCTGGAAGCCCAGCTCTTGAGTTAGACCCTTGTCTTTAATTTGTTACAGCTGACCATTCTCTAATGCCATAGCTGCTGAATGTTAAGAGGTCTACACACCTCTTTGTGGTTAGTCTTTGTAAGCTTCCCAAAAGGGTATAAGAGACTCTCTAGTTCAGTATCTCTTTGGAGTTGACATCTAATATGATGTCTTCTCCCAGGGATACGGTTCCCAGAATCTCAGAGCTTTTGGCTCTGTATGGTATTTAGCTCATGACTCTGTCTGGTGACCAGAACATTTAACCATTATCCTTTTCTCCTGATTAAAGAGTGGGTTTTCAGACTACTTGGAAGTTCTGTATTTATTTTGAAGTTATCGCAGCGATGGTCCAGTATATAGCAGATGACCTTGGCATCTTTGATGTCCTAGTGAGCTCTAGGCTCTCCACAGTTCCTGCTTCAGCTAACTTCACAAACTTTAGAACAAATTGCTCTCATCTGCCCATTCTGCCAAGGGAAGTATTCACATGCTTGAAGTAGACATTCGTTTAATTCGCTGATGGTTTTAAGGCTTGACAGTTATGCCCAGTCTAGCTTAGCCTATCTGCTGAGACAGCTTTATGGGGATATGTCCATTCCTCATGCTACAGTTTCTTGGAGCCACAGGTAAGGGTTAGGTGACAGGTTAGACACCAAAGGTAGAAGAGTAGCCCTGAAAAAGGCAAATTCTCACAACAGAGGTGCTAATGTTCTCTACACCACCCCATCCATATTTAGGGCAGTTAGAGAAGCCTTGGGATGGGGTAGAAATGGGTGGAGATCTCTTGCAAAAGCACTGAGGTGATCAGGATTCCAACAAGGACACTGAGTTTGGCATACCATGGAAATATTCCTCTATGTGAACCTTCTTCCCCTCAGTTCCCTAGAGAGGGTGATGCTACCCATTTCTGATTTTTCTCCCATGGCTCTGAGAGTCCTACCTTTCAAACTTAAAGGACTTCCAAATTCTTCCTACCAATCAGAATACATCTCTGGGGATCAATTATGGATTCTTTTCAGAAATATAGTTCAAAGAATATCTTCAAATGACTAATGCTTCCCAGCCCCAAGTATTTTGAGAAATTAAGACCTGGGGACACCTCTTCAACTAGACCTGCCAAAATAATTTTTCATTGAATTGTAAAATAATTTCCCTTAGGTCACAGATGTATCAAATGACAGAGAGAGGCCATGAATTCAGGTCTTCTGAGTCTAAGTTCAGTACTTTTTCTACCATTCTGTAGGGTCTGCAAATCAGTTGCAGTGCATCAATGTTTGAAATTGATCTTTATGGGATTGTCCATGAACCTGTGACTATCACTAGCATTTGGCTTTAGAAACATCATGTGAAATCTAAGGATACAATTTTTTTTCTCATGAATAGAAAAGTTAGACATGAACCCTCATCTCCATAAAGTTTGAGCTATATAAATAAGTAGAGGATGATCTTTCAGCATTTATTGGATGCCTTCTATGTGCCAGGTGGTGCTAAGCACTGGTAGGTACAAAACCTTTTTATACTCAAGTTACATCAGGACTTATAATCATCAATGCTTTCTTATAATTTGGCAATGGAGGAATGGATTTTTTCACATATAATTTCCACAACAACCATCAGTTTAGCAAAGCAGAACTCATAGAAGCCATATGCTACCTTATAAGACAAAAAAAAATCAGGAGAAAGCTTTATGCTTTCTGACCAGACCCAAAATTCCTAAAGTTAGTAGGATGAGGTGAAGGAGTTTGCCTTTCAGCAGTCAATCTATGAACTGGCAATCATTAAGTTCCTAATATGTGGCAGACATTGGGAGACAATATGGTGTAGCAGAAGGACCTCTGGACTCTGAGTAAGAAGACATAAGTTCAAATCCTTCCTTTAAGGCTTCTCTCGGGAACTCAGTTTCCCCATATATACAATGAAGGAGTAAAGCCTGGAGAAATCTGGGTTTTCATTTTTACCAAAATACAGCTGTGTAACCATGAGCGATTTCAATGGCAAAGGGATTGTTATAAAGATCCAAATAAGATAATGCACCCTGAGTACTTTGAAAATCTTTAAAAGCCATAAAAGATAGACTATTAATACTATTAGTCTCCCTTGCTTTCTGAGCATCAAAGTTGACACAAGTTCTTGTATGGAACTTCTGTTTTTAGTGATCTGTCCTATGCCTTTTGGCTCTTCTTAAAAGGGGTAAGGAGGGGAAACAAAGGACACGAGGTTCACGACGAGCCCTTAATCCCAGTCTAGATACTAATTAGGACAACATAGGGTTTCTCCCTTTGGGACATAGGATGTCCACTCTCAGCGCTAGCTATCATATGCCTTAAGATGAATCTTGGGAAGATATTTGCAGTTAGTACGAGTTTTTGACCCTTTACCTAGCATTTCTCAGCTTGAAGAGTACTATACCAGATGAGTAGTCTTCTGATAGATAGTAGTAACAGGTATTTGGCCATATGAAAGACTTATCTAGGGGCTTAAAATGAAGTTAGGGAGATCCTCTATTTCCCTGATCTTTAGTCTAGTGGTTAGACAGACCCAGTGTCTGATGACAAAACAGCCTGGCTAAGACAAGGGTGGAGGCAATCCCAAAGAAGGTGATAATAATAAACCTTTATATAGCATTTACTTTGTGCAAAACATTTTATAAAAATAATGTTATTTGATACTCATAAAAACCATGGCAAGTAGGTGCTATTATTATCCCCATTTTACAGATAAGGAAATTGAGGCAAACAGCTGATATGTGTAGTGCCAGTGGTAAAATTTGAACTCCAGGCTTGTGCTCTATCTACTGGGAACCCTTGCTGCCTCCAGGTAGGTCACTAGGCAGTTTCACATAATAAATCACATTGAAGATTTTAAAAATACTCACAGAGAATCTGTGGGTTAAAGTAAACATCATTATTCCTGTTTCATAGGAAGAAAAATTAAGGTTCAGAGAGGTAAAAATAACTTGGTCATAGTTGCAAAGCTAGTAAACTTTAGAACTTTAATCCAGATTTCCTGGTTCCAATTCTCCTAAGCCCTTTCCTCTGTTCCAAATAAAACGGTGGCCTCTTGGCCTAAAGCTACTTTTTGGGTTGGTAAAGATCTGTTTAGACTTTTACGAGGTCCACTTGGAATTTGTAAGAATGTTTAAAAGTCTCATATGCCTGTTAGGAGGACATTAGATTTTTGAATACTTTATTTGCTTATGAAGCAGTCAGCAAATTCTCAAAGACAATGGATTTATACCCCTACTTTTTTTCACCTCCTCCCTTTCTTGTGAAAGTGGAAGGCTCAAAGTTTAAAATAAAAGGAACCCAGACTGCAAAATAAGCAAGCTGAAGAGTCAGCTCTCTTCAGCATGCCACTGCCAGAGGCCTTCTCTTCTGATGAATTAATCTCCAGCATTGGCTACCATTTCTTGAGGAGCCCCAGCTGTGCTCACTTCACTTGCAGCTCAAGCCACTCATCTAACTGATTCATCTCCTCAACAGAAGTCCCCCAAGCTGCTCCTGTCACTTCACCTTTATGTTTTGTCTTCTCCTATTAGAATATAAGCTTCTTGAGCATAAGGCCTGCATTGTTTGTTTATAGTTGTATTCCCATGATTTAGTACAGTACCTGGCACGGGATAAACTCTCATTAAATATCCACCCATCAACCATCTATCCATCCATCCGTTCATCCATCTATCAATTCATCCATCTACCTATCCATCTGTCTACCCAAACATCTATCTATCCATCTATCTATCTACCTATATATCTATCTATCTGTCTGTCTGTCCATCTGTCTATCTACCCATATTGAATCTATAAATTCATAGATAGATTCATAGAGATCTATAGATACAAAGCTTTTATTGTTAGTGAGCATTTATATCTATAAATACATGTAGATAGAAAAATATGTGATATAAATATAGAAATTGTCTATATCAATAATCCTGAAACTATAGCTAATGAGTACTCACTGGTAACTTTTCTGCCAATGCAATTAATTGAGAGCAAGGGAATTTCGTGAAATAGCATAACATAAAAAATACCAACAAAGCATCCCTCCTTCTAAACTTTGGGCATATTCTCCCACACATACAAAAAGTATCAATGGGAAGAATGTATACATTTATATAGAGCACACTAATAGAAAGGCATACTTGTAGTGAATATATGTGGATGAGACAACTCACATCACTAGCACTGTAGGAACCCCACTCTCTTTCCTCTTCTTGTATATGATATCCTTGTGCAGCTACAATGTGGGCACAGCATCATTACTGAGTGGGTTGTTTGCTGGGCTTCTGGATCTGATATTTGCTAGGAACAGTAATCTACTAGTTGCATTGTTTCAATGCTGTTTTGGTCTCTACTGTCTCTAGCATTTGGTTCAGCTGAGATATGGGATTAGGTTAATGATATGTTCTTTGGGCGAAACTTGAATGCCCATCTCATGATCAACAATTACTAACTCTTCCTTTCTTAGTTCTGTTCCCTCAAAGCCTCAGCTCTGTAATAGGGGAATAAAGCAAGTCGATGGGGTTTATTGGTCCCTAAGTCAGTAGGTAGGAAAGAAAAGTGCAATAGTGGAAGTAGTAAATTTAGGTGGTAGGAGAGATGTAAGGGAATGACTGAGTTTAGGGAAATATAAGATGATGGAGTATAATGAGCAGCAAGGGGAGAGGATGAGGTATTGGGCAGGCAGCTGCAACAGGGAGACACAGACTGGGTACACAGGCTTGAGACAGAGGACACTGAAGTGAAACAGGCTGAACCCTTCCAGGTAGGAAGGGCACTTCTACGGACAAAAGGTAGGGGCCAGCCAGAAATGGTTTGAAATTAACCAGAGGGCTTTCTAGTCAGTTTCTCAGGTTCATAAAGGAAATGTGAAATAGACGGGCTTCTTCAGAGGAAGTATAGAGATCACCACTTCCTCCAAGATGGACACCTCCAACTCCCCTCAGGACCCAGAGAGAAACTATTCCTTTCTCTCCTTATCCCGCTTTTATCATTCAACCAATGATTTAGCAAACGGTTTGATTAAATGACAACAGTGTTTATTGAGTTTCAGGGTTGATTATAAAGGACAGAAGGATACAAGGTTTCTCTAACAACTACCTAGGGAGAAGCTTCAGGTGGGGGAGGGACACAGGAATGGGAGACTGAGAAAGAACCTGCCCTCACTCAGTCCCGGGAGGTTTTGTTGCCTTTAAAGTTAGGGAAGTTACACACAATGAATCAGGAGATAATTTGTATCAAGGGTAAGCCCTACTTGACTATGGAAAAAACTAAGTCTTCAAAGTTTGATTGCTACCACACAAATCCACCCTTCTCCCAAAACCCATAGGAAATCAGGAAGGGAAATGATGATTGGAATAGGGAAGGTCAGGGAGATCCAGAGGAATTAGCTAAGCTACAAAATCTCAAGAGAAAAGGCACAGAATCAAGGAATCAAGGCCAGATTTCAGCCCCAAGACTGAGCTCAGTTCACCCTTCTGCTCTGATGAGCCTCCAGGATCAACTGCCTCTAGTCAGGGTTCTAAACCCTCTCAACTGCCAGAAATTCTGTAGTTAGCCTTTTGCAGAGTTGTTTGCACCTTTGCACTACAGCTCCAAGTCCAATGTTTCTTAACTAGCAGGGTCCTGATCCCAACTTTTCCTCTCTCTCTCTCTCTCTCTCTCTCTCTCTCTCTCTCTCTCTCTCTCTCTCTCTCTTCCAATCTAGTAGATAGAAATAGATATGATACAGATATTTATTATCTTTATATTGATATAGATTTGTCCATCTATAGCTTTATCCATCTGTAGCCATTCTTCTCACTGATACTTTGTGTATGTGTGGGAGAATATGCCCAAAGTTTACAAGGGGGGGATGTCTTGTTGCTAATTCCTTTGCTATACATTAAATTTTTCAACTATTAGAAGTAAAACCACCAATAGGGACTCATTATAATTTCAAGAGTTTTGACCCACAACTTACCTTGAACCTGAGATAGCTGAAATTCTTATGTTTGTGTCTTCCTTAGCACCTTACATTGTTCTCTGCCCTTAGGGAGAACTAAAATCACAGATTTAATGAAAGAAAGGGCTGTAGGGATCATCAAGTCTAACCCCTTCATTTTTTTAGGGGTGGAAACTGAAGCTCAGAGAAGTTAAGTGATTTCATCAGAGGCACAAGAAGTGAGCTGCAGAGTTAGAATTAAAACCTAATTCCTCTTATTCCACATCTCATTTTCTTCTCATTATTCCATAGTTCCATTTGTTGAATATAGAATTAATTGATTAACTTTTAAAGTTAGTTTGCATCTTGCATACATAATGTTTTCAATCATTAAGAAGGATTAATTTGATCACTGTAAGATAGGCTCTATGCTGGGTTTTTTAAAAAATTCATTACATTTACCATTCTTGTCTAGACCCCAGCAAGATGGAAGGCCTATGTTTGTTAGAGAACTCTCTGGTTCCATCCTTTGTGGTTTGGGGGTGCTGTGGAAAGTAGGTCAAAAATCTCTAAATGGAAAATCCCAAAGCTCAGTCCCTGGTTCTCAGACACAGCCTTCACATGACATTTCTAATACATAGCTCTCTGCTAGTGATTTAGACATGACTGCATCTGCTTAGCCTAGTTCTTACTGCCTTGCAAATCATAAAAGAATCTTGGGGTGGGGGTGGAATATGCTTTAGTTGGTTAGCATTTGACAATTCTGAAAAGATGAGTGTTAGAAGAATAAATCAGGAAGCCTTATAACTACTGCCCACATCTCCTTTCTCAAAAGAAAAGAATAGATGAATGCACTGCTGACTAAAGTTTAAACACCTTAGTCTGATATCCAGGACCAATCTTATCTCTACCTCTCTTTATAACCTTACTTCCCATTAGTTTCCTAAATAAATATTCTGCTATTTTTTTATGTTGAAAAGGATCTTAGGAGCCATCAAGATCAACCCATGCCCCCAAATCCCCTTTATAGCATATCTGACAGTGATCATCCAGCCTTTACTTGAAGACCTCCCTATGAGCAGAACCTTATTCCACTAGAGGCTGTCGATTTAACTTTTTGACAGCTTTAAGTTTTAGGAAGATTTTTCTATACCAAATGCAAACTTGCTTCTTTGCACCTTCCACTTGTTGTTCCTAGTTCTTTCTTTGAGGAGTCAAACAGAAGATCTTTAATGTCTTTTCCTTGTGATGTCCCTTCAGATATTTGAAACAAGCAATCCTATTTCCTCCTCAGTTTTTTCATCATCTTGGTTGCTCTTCTCTGGATAGTCCAATTTATCAATGTTCTCCTTAAAATGTGGCATCATCCCTGATAAGAGCAGGCAATGATGGGACTGCATTAGCTTTTCTCTACCATGTCATACCGCTGAGCCAAATTGTTCTTTCATTGTCTCCAGACCACAATGAGCTTTCCTGTTTCTTTTTTAACCTTTTCTTACCTTAGCTCATATTATGCCTCTTACTACAACAAACTACCCCTTTCTCTTAACTATCCAAATCTTAGCCCAACCCATATCTTCGTCTTTTGCAGAAGCTTTCCCTATACAGGGCAGCTCAGTGTCCTCTTCCTCCCTACCAGTGTAGTGATCAGTGCTATTTATTTCAAGCAAAATCTTGTAACATTTACTATAATTTTAACAATTGGCATCCCAAGGATTGACAAGCCTGTGTCCTGTCTGGTTCCAGAAGAATAGATGCAGTCATTTAGCACTGATAGACTTGGTGCTTTAGAATGATACAGTAAACACTGGAGGGAAGAGGTCTTTTGGTCCTCCATTCCTACCTGCCCCACCAACTACAGGAAGTGAAGCCCTGGACACTAAGGTAAAGCTACATCAACTGAAGCAAGAAGACAGCCTACTTTATAGACTCTAAAAGCAGTAATTTCTTCCCCCAACCCCTCTCTTGCTTGGATTTCTACAGAACAAGTTCCCAAATAATTAACTCTTTTTTAACTCTTTTTAAGATTTTTCTAAAGATTTTCTTCTTAAAATTTTAAGATTTAAGATATGGGAGAAGAATAGGTTGCCTTCCTTAATCCTAGCAGAAACCATCACATATAAGCTAAAGCCAGGCTCAGCTAAGTAAGAGAAAAAGAGCCTCACCTCTTTCTCTAAAAATCTACGTTCCCCAGGTCCACTCAGGTAGACAGAGTAGTCCAGAATGAGGGGTTTCTTGAGAGGGAAAGTTTCAGTAACCTAGTCACTCTGAGCTCAGCAAACAATTATGTATTATTTCATAGTGTTAGACTACTGTCCTTCCTGCTGCTTCTCATATGTGACATCTCACCTAATTCTGTGCTTTTGAAGAAATGTATAAGCTTTGACATATAATGAAACCATGGCCACTGTTTTGTGTTTTTCCCTACATTTTCTTTGCATTCAGTAGGAATTATTATCTATGTGCTTCACTTGACTGACAGGCTGAGCTGACCTTAGCTTAGACACTGCATTTTGGGACTGTCTAAAACATTAAACATTCAATGACTCTCCTAAAAATTCTTTGTAATCTTCAGACTTGTTCCTGACCTTGAAGCTGTCTATTCTTTTTGAATGTTTCATTGATAGCCTTTTCTTTTTAACACCTCCATTGTTTCATAATAATTCCACTTCTCCCACCAATAAAACCCTCTTTTGTAACAAATAAACATAGTCAAGCAAGGAAAACCATACACCAGCCATCTGATAATACACCTACAGAGAATCCATCATTTCTCACCAGCAGTTCTCAGAAATCATTAGTGGTTTCTGCATCGATCAGTGTTCTGAAGTCTTTCGATGTTGTTTTGACTTGACTATGTTAGGAATGTGCTTCTCACTAGCTTATACCACAACATAGTTCTTCCTTCCTTCTTAATGCTATTTAAGGTGACAAGGAGCCATCGTCAGGACTCCCAGTCTGCTGTGTTCAGTGTGCTCAGTCCTAAGTGTGTTGCTCAAATTCAGCTTTATGGAGTTGCAAGTCATTACCATGCAGCCCATCACCTGGAGTGCCATTATGCAAATACACATATGGCTCTGCTGAGCAGCTCAGACAAATATTTATCATCTTTTAAAGCCTGACTCACAAAGAGATAACAGGCAAAATGGTGTTCTAGCACATTACACTCCCAGTGTTTTAAACTGGAAAAGAACAGGTTTATGCTGATCTTGGATACTGGCAAACTCTTAAGGAAGTCATCAGAGGCAGTATGGCATAATGGATAGTGTGCAAAATTTGGAGTCAGGAATACCTAGTTTTAAGTCCTACCTCAAACATTTATTGGCTGGGTAACAATGTACAAGTCACTTTGCTTCTTGAACCTCAATTTCATTAGTAAAATGGGTAAATTATAAAATTGTAGCACTCACCTCATTGGGTTGGAAACCTTAAGGCACTATTATTAATATAGGTTATTATTATTAGTCTTTCTTGGGAAAAGGGGGAAATATCATGTTGATTTTGACTTAAAGAAGAGCAGACACAAGGGAGCTATGCTCACTTTCTTCAAATATCTGAAAGCCTGTCAAGTACAAGAGACATTAAAGGTATTCTATAGGACTCCAAAGAGTAGAACTATGACTGATATAGAAGTTATGAGGAATCAGATGTCAAATGTAAAATAAACAATGATTTCATGGCAATTAGAATGATCCAACAATGGAACAGGTAGCAAGGCAGTCATCTTTTCATTCATTGAAGGCACTTAAGCAAATTATGCATAATTATGTTCCATAGCATCCCTATAGTTGAGGAGCTAAATTTAATGACCTCCAAGTTCTCTTAAATCCCCAGAATTCTATGATTCTATAAGGTGTGTACTGCCCATGTAGGTTATGTATATCCACATGGATTATCTAAATTCAAGTTGATGGGAGGTATAGACAGAAATCTCTGGGATCCTGCCTAGCCCTCTGTATGGGAGAATTTTATTCCTGCCTAAAGGAGAGCATAAGAAGGGGCCATGAGGCTGGCTGCTCTATTCTTCTCTAAGAGAAGGGATACTAAACCATAATTATATCTATCTGTTCCTTTAAATATCACTCTAGGGGCACTGTGTTTTTGATCCCTCTCTCAAAAAAGTAAGGAAGAATCTCTCTCCAAAACTCATACCAACTCTGCTTTCTTGCAGTCACACAGAGTTGCTTGATCATTCTTTCTGTTATCTTCTTGGTTTTGCCAATGTCACTGTTGTATCTCTGACATCAGATTTGTCCAGTATGAAAAGTCATCTAGAAAATCTCTACAAACATCCCACTAAAGGTCAGAAGTGATAAAAGTCACATCAAGTCTTTCTGTAACATAAAATGAAACCATCCTTCAAACTTAAATTTATTTGGGCCTCAGTATCTTTGTCTGTAAATTGTGGGAGTTGATGACCCTAACTTCCTTTTCAATTCTAAAGTTATAATCCTATAATCAAAGTCTTTGTTGCTAGTGGTCACTAAGTGGAACCATGTGCTTTAAGGAGTCATATGCTGAATGAGGGAGGGAGAATGGTACAATAAAAATTATTATACTTTATATTTGGAGCTAAGTGTTAGTACCAGCAAAACCCTCTTCAGTGGGTCAGCATGTTCTCAGAACAAAACCTGGACATAACTACAAAATAAATACATGTTTATACTTTAAACATTTCTATATTTCTATACATATGTATACCTAAGTCAGATAGGTATTTATATGTGCATGCATATTTATATGTGTATATGTTAAATGTATATATGTATATGTGTGAATGTTGATTAGATATAGATAAGAAAGCAAGAAAAAGGAAAGAAGAAAGCAAGAAAAAGGAAGGAAGGAAGGAAGGAAG
>NC_058132.1:183083061-183159329 GCF_016433145.1 Gracilinanus agilis | reverse complement strand
CACCTGGGACTCCAAGAAGCTATAGCATGCACAGCAGACACTGTTATCTAGAAATGAAGGTAAATCTTAATCTTAGGTTAAAAGGTAGGTATTAGGAGGAGGAATGAAAGGGGATGGCAGAATGTAGGGAAGGAATGAATGAGGTGGTACATTGGATGGCAAGGGAATGAATGGGAGTATACAAGAGAGTAGCTGGAACAGGTTAGACACTGAGGCTAGAGACAGGGGATATTGGGGAGATATAGGCAGGATCCTTCAAGGTGAGGAAAGGTATCTCTATAGATACAAAGGAGTTGGGCCAGTCAGAAATGTTTAAATCTGCCTTGAGGGCTTCTCTTGTTAGTTTCTAAAGTCCCTTGAGGGAGGAGTCGAAGGGCTCCTCCCTGTCAGTGAAACTGATGGCAGGAGGAAGTCTCAGATAAGACTTCCTGCCAAGATGGATGCCTGCAGTACCCTCAAGAAATAAAAGAAATAACTCCTTCCCCCTTCAGCCCTTGCCTCAATCTTCGACACAATGATTCACCAGAGGGTTTGAGTAGGTAACAAAGGGGATTTAGTAATACCAGGATTAATCAGAAGGAGAGAGGGGTTTAGGGTTTTGTAATAGCCGCTATGGAGAAAGCTAAAGGGGGGGAAGGGTCACAGGAGGGTTAGACTGGGAGAGAGCCTGCTCTTCCAGTCAGGAAGATTTGGTTGCCTCAAAGTATTTACTAGATCAATAAAATAAAGGATAGCTTGATTTAAGGATGTTCTACTTGCCTACAGAAAACTAAAACCCACAAAGTCTAAACCAAACCCAAACCACCCTTCTTTCCGGAGCCCAAAGGGAATTTCAGGGAAGATAACAGGGGTATAATAAGGAGAGGTCAGGGAGAGGTCCAGAGAAATCAGCTAGGTTCAAATTGTCCAGAGACAAAAGCACAGGCCAAGCCCAAGCCAAAGCCAAAGCAGAGCCTCAGTTGGAATGTCAGCTCTCTTCAAGCCTCAGACTCCAACTGACTTGTTGTGAAGATTCTAAGACTTAACTGCCAGGGCTTTTTACATGTTGACTCTTGCCAGAGCAAAAGCCTCTGTTGCATCCTTGCATTACATCACAGATCAATAAATCATCTCAGCCAGCAGGATAAACGGGGTTGGGGGTTATAAGGCTTCAGATCCATAGGTGAGTTAGGGGAATGTCTACTCCAAGTATGTGAAGATTTCCCTCACTGGAATGGGCAGAGAACATTTTTTTTCTATCAGCCATGAAGACAGATAAAGCAGGCATTGTGGAATGCTTAGAGTTTGGTCAGACATCAAAGATAAGAAGGTCCTCCACGACATCCTAGGCCACTTCCAGTGGTCCTGACTTTTGTCCTGAACTTGGATTTTGAAATTTCTGGAAGAGAGAGTGAGACTGATGATTTTGTGTAATTCTGACTCCAATTCAGGCGTAAGTAAAGACATGACCCCGTGACATCATTGATCCTCTTTGAAAACAAAGAATGAACAACATCCAAGAGCCTATGAAATCCAGGGTAATTAAGTTAGTACGGGTGTTTTTAATCATGTTATGATGCTCTTTATTAGTCCTTTATTAGTCCTATTATTTATTTTATTAGTCTTATTACTTACTTTATTAGTCCTATTATTTGTCCTCAATAAATGAATGTTTCCATTTTTAAGATCTCCAGGTTACAGTGAGATGGTATAATACATTTAAGAGTAGATGTTTTCCACATACCTATGGAAGTAATTGAAGTGTGGTTACTTATGTATCTGGAGCATATCAGATTGTTAATAGATTGAGTTATTCTATTTTTTCATTAGCTTCATCATAGCTCACATTTACATGATACTTTAATATCTACATTGGTCAATCAGTGAGTACTTAAGAAACATAAACTATATAGCAGGTATTGTCCTAATGGGGACACAAAGAAAGGAAAAAGACATTCTTTGCAAGTTCTCAAAAAGCTCCTAGTGTAACAAGGGAGACAACATGTCAACAACTGTTGACAAATAAGATACATAAAGAACAAATTGGTGGGAAGGCATTAGCATTAAGGGGAATTCAGGTAAAGTTTCCTGTAGAAGGTGAAAATTTTTACTGAGCCTTAAAGGGAAGGAGGAAAGGCAGGCGGTTGAGAAAAGGAGGGAGAAAATTTCAGGCTTTAAGACCACCAGTTAAAATGTACAGTTAGGAGGTGGAGTTCTCTTTTGTAAGGAATAGCAAAGAGGCCATGTCCCTGAATCAAAGAGAATATGTAAGGACAAGATGTAAAAAGACTAAAAAGGTTAAGAGGGGCCCAAGTTATCAAGGGCTTTGAATTCCAAACAGAGAATTTTCTATTTAATCCTAAAGATGATGGGAAGTCTCTAGAGTTGATTGAATGGTGGAAGAAGGTGAAGGGAGGGCAGAGGAGGGAAGAGTTGATATGTCATATCTAGGAAGATCAACTTGAATGCTGAGAGACTGACCAGAACACAATTACAATAGTCCAAGCATGAAGTAATGAAGGCTTACATGAGTTAATGAGAACCTGCATGAGGTAATGAGGTGGTATCAGTGTCAGAGGAGAAAATCGGGCTTATAAAAGAGATATTAGAAAAGGTAACATTGTAATAGATTTGTGAATCATCAGCATGGAGATGAAAATTGAATCTACTAGAACAGATGAGATTATCAGATGAAATAGTATAGAGGGAGAAGAGAAGAAAGCTAAGGACAAAACCTTGGAGATATGATATGCAAGGTTAGTGTTTGAGACCTGGATAAAGATGGGGCCAAGAATCAGATAGATTGGAGAACCAGGAGAGAAAAGTTCCTTGAAAACTTTGAGAGGAAACAATATCGAAGAGTAGAGTATGATTGGCCTTGTGGTAAAAGAGTTAAAAAGCAGGAAGATTCCAAAAGAGGTTATTATATTTGGCAATTAAGAGATAATTGTTAACTCTGGAGATTTTTTCAGTAGAATGATTAAGTCAGAAACCAAACTTCAAAGAATTGAGAAGAAAAAGAGAGAAAAAGAATTAGAGGCATCAATTAGAGATGGCTTTCTCAAGGAGTTTAGCTACAAAAGAGAGAAGGGATATGAAAGAATAGCTAAGAGATATATGTATAAAGTGAGGGGGGGTTTGAGGATGGGAAAGAAATGGGCATATTTGTAGGCAAGTAACTAAAAGACAGAGAAATTGAAGATAAGTGAAAGTGGGGTGGTAGAGCCGAAAACCCCTTAAAGAAAGAGGCAATGAGGAGCAAAGAGTATTACAACTGCCCTACCACAAGTGAGGGTATGAGTGAAAGAGAAACTAGTGTAAGAAAGGAAGCCAAGAAAGCCATGTCATTAAAGAGGAAACCAGGTTTCAATGAATGCAAAAAGAGGCAAGGACCAGAAAAAGAAAAAGTTTAAGATGAAATCTGGTTTCTTATTAATGGAATAGACATTCCACAGTGAAAAAGGCAAGTAGCTTTAGAGTGGAACATTTGGGGTTTGAGGGGTTAAGTTGAAAGAGATGGGAATACGGTTCAGGGCAGTATGGAAAATGGTTTCCAGGTGTTCCAAATCATTAGTATAGAAAGGACATGACCAGGTGGGAATATGTGAATCTTTGAGATGGAGTTCAACATCTGTAAGTATTTGGGTTCAGGGTAGAGAACAACAGATAAAGAAACTGAGGTACATAGAAGTTAAATCACTTAAATTCAAGTTTTGCAAGAGGGAATCAAGGCCAAGTCTTTCCCACCTCCAAAACCAGCACTTCTTCCAGTATCTTACAAAGCCACTCATTATCTTCAGAAAACCTCTTGTGAACCATTTTTGTGTTAATCATTGCGTGTTGTGTTTGGAAGATTTCTCTGGCTTCCCAGAAACCTCTGAGAAAGAATGTCTTCAACTTCCCTGCAAAGTTCATGTGAGAAATATTTGTGGCTTTGTTGTCAGTGGTATTTTGATAACATTCATTTTCAGCAGCTGTCTTGAAACAAGATGCTTCTTTCCAACTCTGAAGCGAATGGTGGCCCTGATTCCAGTCAGTCATTTCATTTGAATGTCCACTGCCCACAGTTCATCAGGATATTCAACAACAGACCTAAGGCAACTCTGATGAAGTGAAAAGAGTAAACATTTCAAGAAAGTAGCAAAATCTGATGTAATAGCATTAGCTATTATATTTATTTACGTTTATGTGCATATGTACATATGTGTGTGTGTGTGTAGTGGGGCTTTCTCTAAGAAACTTCCTTTGAAAGAATCTGCCTATAAAATATTACTTAAGGCAGCTATTTTTGTGGTATCAAAGAACTGGAAACCAAAGGAATGTCCATTAATTGGGGAATGGCTGAAAAAAATTGTGGTACATATTTGTAGAGTACTACTGTGACATAAGAAATGACAAACAAGATGATCACAGAAAAACCTAGAAAGACTTATATGAAGTGATGCAAAATGAAGTGAGCAGAACAAGGAGAACATTGAACAAAGTAACAATAATAATGTGTGATGATCAATGTGAATGACTTAACTGTTATCAACAAGGCAAGGATTCAGGACAACAAGAGAATCAAGACAAAAAAAAAAAAAAAGAATATCCATCATTATAGAAGAAACAAATGGAGTCTGAATGCAATGAAACATACCATTCTTTACTTTTTCCTCCACGAATTTTTGTCAAGTGTAAGCAATGTCTTCTTTCACAACATGATGAACATGGAAATATGTATATGATAATATATGTACAACCCATATCATATTACCTACCTTCTTAGGAAGGGAAGAAGGGTGTGAAGGAGAGAGAGAGAGCATAGATTGCAAATATCAGAAAATGTGAGCATTAAGAAATTGTATTGACATGTAATATAAAATAATTTATTATTAAATATTTTTAAAAAGAAGATTCATTTATACTTTGTGTTTACTAATCTATGAACATTTTATCCCTCTCCCCAGTACAATTTAAACTTCTTGAGAGCAAAAGATGTTTTGCT
Organism: Gracilinanus agilis; assembly: GCF_016433145.1. Classification (NCBI taxonomy): domain Eukaryota; kingdom Metazoa; phylum Chordata; class Mammalia; order Didelphimorphia; family Didelphidae; genus Gracilinanus; species Gracilinanus agilis. Next base: position 183,154,363 of record NC_058132.1, on the reverse strand, counting down.
TTGGGGTGGGGTGGGGGCCTCCATCTGCTAGTTCAGTGCCTTATACGTAGTTGATGTTAATAAATTCTTGTTCATTGAGTGAATGGATAAATGAACAAATGAGAAAAATGGCTTTATAAGCACCATCCCAGATCAATAAATGTGAATACTTCCTTCCTGACACTGAGAAGAATTCTCACAGCTCTTACATAAGACATATACACAAATATGAAAGGCTGGTCATTAGGTCAGTCTGTAGTATTATAAGAATAGTTCACATTTATTTTTACCTCACAACACTCCTATGAGTTAGTAAAAATATTGATATCCTCTAATTAGTATACCCGCTAATTACTTAGTTACTGTCAAAAGGTGGGATTCCAACCCATATCTCTGTGGTATCAGTCCAGGACTCTTTTCAGTATATACCACCTATTTTGCAATACTTCTGACAAATGTGGGAAAGATACTGTTGCAACTTTAAGAATAGAAAAGGTTATTCTACTATGTTTGACTGATTCGCTTTATTGGGATGGAAATACTTTGTAATCAATGTGTACTAATAAGAAATATATACAAATATGCATATACCCAGTCCCTGTCTCTCAGTCTTTGTCTCTGTCTCTGTCTCTGTCTGTCTGTCTGTCTCTCTCTGTCTCTCTGTCTCTGTCTGACTCTCTGTCTCTCTTTCTCTCCCTCTGTCTCTCTCAGTCTGTCTGTCTGTCTGTCTGTCTGTCTGTCTGTCTGTCTGTCTCTCTCTCTCTCTCTCTTTCTCTCTCTCTCTCTCTCTCTCTCTGTTTATATTGGTATACCAGCTACCCAAGGTTCCAATCATGACTGGTAAATTAAGATCACAGACATAACCAAGAGAAGGAGAAAACTTGTCTTTAACTCCTTTGCTTCTTCTGTGGCTTTCCTAATGACCTAGTTCATCTTCCATTTAAAGGCAGTATTGACTGATTACTGCAGTGTTTTTGAGTAGCTTCCCTCTCCCTAGGGTTTTCCTCCAAGATTGCTGTAATGATACTGAACATTCTTTGAACATGCTGATTCTAATTTCATTTTTTGGTATTTTCCCAGTGGTGTGGAAAGAATGAATCAATATTGGAAACCATGTGGCCTCTCTCCCCATCTTTACAAGGAAGAGTTTTGTTTATCATTCATTTCTTCCTTTTAAGACCTGGATCATATTCTACTTCATCTATCAAGCCTTCCTAGATCACTACTGCCAAAAGTAGTCCTTCCCTACAAAAATCCTGTACGGCTGGCTCTGAAGTTGAAGACCAGGATTCAAATCAAGCATCTCTTAGTAAATGTTTAATAATTAGGTCTCCAGGAGGGAAAGTGTAAATACAACACACTTTTAAGTTTAATCTGCAATATTAATCTTTTAATCATCATCTTTTAAGACTAAACATTCAACAAAGCAATAAATCAACCCCTAATTTGGTCACTAAAAAAAATTAACAGTTGGTTCTTTAGAACAGGTATGAGCCTGCTTTTCAAATCCTATCCCTAGCACCTACTTCCTGTGTGACTTTGGGCAAGTCACTAAACTTCCCTAGACTTCAGTTTCAATTCAATTCAGCTAGGTAGTTCAGTGGATAGAGAGTTCAACTTGTAGTCAGGAAAAACTGAGTTTGAATCCTGCCTCAGAGAGTTGTGTGACTCTGGGCAAATCGCTTAAAAACTGGCTGCCTCATTTTCTTCATCTGTAAAATGAGTCTACTATTCCCACCTACCTGTCAGGACTGTGGGAAAATCAAATGATATCATATTTATAGAGTGGTTTGCAAACAAAGTGTTAAACAAGAGCTAATTATTATCATACTGTATGGACTTTTCATCTAACACACAATGGATCCCAACCTTTTCAAATACCAAGAGTCCTTTGTAAGGTCAAAAAAAAAATATGCAGGCAAAATAGTAGATACTAATACTTGACACTTCATATCAGCTGAGAGTGAATAGTTCAGACAATCGACTCCAGGAAGAGCATTTCAACAAACAAAAAGGTCTCCATTAATTCTGAAAGGCAAGGGGGAAATGTTCTCATCTGGCAGAATGTAACATTAATAATATAAAATCATCAACACAAAGTCCATTATTATCAGTGCTAAATGAAGATAAAGATAAATTGTTGTATTCCCGGACCCTTCACAATAACTCTTTATTACTCCCTGGTCCTCAGAAGGTCATGTTTCAAAGGTTTAGAACCACTGATTGGGGACTGCTAGGTGGTTTAGTGGATGGAGAGCCAGTCTAGAGAGAGGAGGTCCTGGTTTAAAATCTGACCTCAGACACTTCCTAGTTGTGTGACCCTGGGCAAGTCACTTAACCCCAATTGTCTAGCCGTTACTACTCTTCTGCCTTTGAACTGAAAAATAGTATTTATTCTAAGATGGAAGGTAAGGGTTAAAAAAATTTAATTTTAAAAAAGAACCATTGATTTAGTGCTCTTATATCCTACATATGTTATAGCAGTTTGGTTGCATGTTTATTGTCCCCTCCTCAATTTGGACTGGCCCAGAGGAATTGGTAATACCTGTGATTGCTTCTTAGAAATCTCCATCTCTCTTTGATCGTAGGATCAAACCAAAAGAACCCTAATCATCAGATTCAGATGCTTAGGCAAACAATTGAAGGGGCAGAGGAAGAACTTAGACCTCCTCAGAATACATGAGGCCCAAAGGAAGAGACCCCAGAACACAATCTATGAGGGAGAGAGAGAAACTTCAGAACAGTCCAGATTTGGGGAGTCTGCTCCCACAGCAGGGGAGGGATGGTTCAGAGAATAGCTCTCAGTAGGATGTGGGAGCCTCAGGGGTCCTTCATTGTGTGACAAGTAGCTTTTGCATCTTCATTGGGTGCAGTTGTCCCAAAAAGAGGACTTTCTATTGCTCCTGTAGTGTAGGTTCTTGCCCCAACAAACTCACCCAAGAGAAGGCAGGAGAGGGTAGGATAGTATGCACGGGGCTTTAGCTAAGGTCTAATTCAAATCATGAGAGAACTTCTGGAGAAGAAATGTCCCCCTAGCCCATACTAGTTACCCTTGAGCAAAGCCTTTATTGCCCTGCCCTAGTTACATCTCTAGGAAGAAGCAGTGTTTGAATGTGTTAATTTTTTTTTATCAGAATACATCTGCTGTGATCTAAGTAGACATCAAGTTTCCTTAAGTTTTCTAATTCCTTCAATATATTTTGATTGGCTATGTGCAACATTAATTAGACCACTTTCTCTACTTTGTTAACATTTACAACCCCCTTGTATGGTTGTATTTCATGTGTCCTCCCTGATTTCTTTGGACCGACTACAAAGACACTATTGTCTCCTTCTTTTTGGAAGACAATTGGCTTCCAACAGTAATTTCACTATATGGTTTCACTACCTGGTGAATTAGTGTGTCTTTTGGAAAATTGTGATAAAATTCACAGAGTCATCCATCTTCTCCAGGTGTCTTTCTGCTCTTTGAGCCTCTAATGGTTTCCATTATTTCTTCCCTTGTGATACACCTCTCTAATTCTTCTTTATTGCTCTGTGCTTACTGGTGCATTGATGTTTTTAGAAAAAGAATTGTGGCAGTTTCTGTCCCTTACAGGTATTTTTATTCTGATTTATATTCATTTTTATGAAATGTTACTAAAATCAAATTAATTTTAAATTGGCCAATTTGAACCCTTCCCCATCTCACGCTCTAAAATTGAAATTGGCACAGGTATTTTAGCTACAAGGAAAGTTTTCCTAGCAATTTACATGCTTCATTTCAAGAGAAAATTAAAAACTTTTCTTTAAATATAAAATACAAATGTTGCAGTGGTTCAGTCTATATAATATGGCTCGCTTAGAATCATAGTTCCCTATGCAAGTGTCTCAGTCTGTGCTTTTAAGTACTGAGCCCCTGTTCAATGGACATGTCACAATTCTGTATTATACCAGGCTTTGGTTTGGTTTTTAAACAGCAGAATTATTTTTTCTTTAGTTGGCTGTTTATTATCATTACTTGTCTATCCTTTTTTTTTTTCTTTTTAAAACTCTGCACTTGGCTTTAAAGAGAAACTTCACTTTCATTCATCTTCTTAATTGTTTGCCAAAAACTCCTCCCAACAAGTTGTCACTGAGCCCCCACTTTAGGGACTTGTCTAGAACAGTCATCTCTCTGACAGTTCTAAGAGAGGCATCTGCTCTCCGCTCTTCTCTCTAGCTAACAGCCTCATCTCCCCAGTCTTCTCCTAATCATCCCTATTTTCCGAGAGGAAAAACAAAGGAAAGAGGACTGAAGCGCCACATCCCAAGTCTATTTTCTACGAATTTAAAAGGAGGTCAGACTAGCTAGAGGAAATCAAGCTTCTTTCTCACTTCTATTTAGCTTAATGTGAATATAGCGAATGGCTGGAAGCTATTTATCTTTTCTTTTTGCTGCTTCCTGCCTCAGGTCTCTCTCCGCAGTCCAGTTCATCTTCAACTAAGCTGTCAAATTGATCATTTTAAAGCCCGGGTCTGACCACGTGACTCTCACATATTAGTCTCTAATTTATCCTATAGATATCGTGTTTGTATTCAATTGTTCACGTGTTAGCCCTGTTAGCACCTTCAGAGCAGGGACTGTTTTTGCCTTTATTTCCCTAGTGCCTAGCACAGTGGTTGATCCATAGTAGTTGCTTAATAAAATGCTGTTGACGCGGCTTGACTTCTCTTTAACAAATGGCATTTTACTTCCGCTTTAATTAGTCAGCTTAAGGAGACAGTAACTCCTATACCAGGGCAGAATGTTTCGGGTTTTTTTTGGTTTTTGTTTTTATTCCCTATCTTTTATTTTATATCCCTGTCATTTCCAAAATCATTCCTTCTTCCTTCCCTCCCCAGGAAGCCATTCTTCATAAAAAGTAATTTTTAAAAAAACGAGGGGAAAAAAAAGTTCAGTAAAGCCAAATCAGTTGAGTGACAGACAGTGTATACAATATTTTACACCCATATTCTTCCATCTCCAGAGATGAGAGGAATGTTTCTCCAATCTTCCACAAAGCGAAGTTGCTTAATCATTATAATTACACATGTTTCAGGGTTCCATTCTGAGGAGGGGTTTTAGTTATTTAGTTTTAGTTATTGTAGTAATAGTTAAATATATTGTAAGTATTTAGCTATTTAGTTATTATATTTAGTTATTTTCATTGTTGTAATCATTGTGTCCTTTTCTTCATTAACTCATATGTCTTCCCTTACTTATTTGAATTCTTTATGTTCACCATTTCGATATTCCACTACATTCATTTTCCAGAATGTGTTTAGCCATTCCCTAATTGATGCCTACTTCCTCCCTCTCTCATCTGGCCCCAACCTGCCATCTTTGAAATGATCCTGTTGCAATCATACCTCTGTTCTTTAGTCTGCTTTATTTCTAGCTCTTTGCTACCATAAACAGCAGAGCAGAACATTTTGAACAAACAACCAAAAAAATGACACCATATAAATTGACTTTGCCATGCACACCTCCTATCTTCTTCCCCTAGTTTTACCTTCATTATCTCTTAACTCCATGCACCTTGGGAGTAGCAGGAACTAATAAAGAGACCTACCCAATAGACACTGCATCCCAGAATCACAGAATATAAGAGTTGAGAAGGAATTCAGTACCCATTTAGTTCAACTTCATGCCTCTGGCCATTCCTGTTCCCAGACTCATAGAATCATAAAAGCTCAAAAATGGAAAGCATCTTAGAGATAATTTAGTCCAATTTCTCACCTAGTAAAGTAATCTCTAGTTGCCATCCAGTCATGGATATTATCAGTAAGGGGAAACTCAATCTTGTGAAAAAAAGAGTATATTTTATTTGAAAATCCATTTTTACAATATTCAACAAATATCTCCAGACAAAGCATGATACTTGGTGCTAGGGACACAAAGACAAAACAACAAACTATCCCCCCTCAGGGAGATTACATTCAATTCAATCCAATAGACATTTAGTTGGCACTTACTACAAATATATATATATATATACACACACATATATATATGACTGTATATACATATATGTATGTATCATGCATCAAGCTTAGTGCTGGGAATATAATTAATAAAAAAGAAAAATAACTTCCTGCCCTCAGTGAGCTCATGATCTAAAAAGAGGTGGAAAGGTAGGAGAGAGAGGAAACAAAAAAATACCAGGCACGGAAGCATCTTATTCTATGGAGTTAAAACTAGGCAGAGTAGAAGATAAAAGAGGAATGAGCTGAGAATCATTTCTTCCCTTTATAAAAAAAGGCATTGGGAAGAACTGGGCCCGCTTCCCTCTAGCCCTCCAGAGTGGAGAGAAGACTGAGAGGTGGTGTCACTCAAGGCTTGAACTAGTAGCATGGTGGTAATTTTAGAAGTAGTGAGCTTATCCTTGGAGGATCATCCAAACTGAAACTAGGCAAAGCAATAGATGTAAAGCGGAGTACCCTCTTACATTCTACTAGAAAGATATACTCAAAGAATAAATACTAAATATGTACAAAAATATATAAAGCAAATATTTTTGTTCCTTCTTCCCTATGCCTAAAGTCCAATTGTGGAAAAGCCTATTTCATGTGAGTTAAATTGTCAGAGAAATATTCTGTATGTTGAAGTGAAATAAATTTCCCTGTGATTTTTACTTATTTCTAGTATGCAAATTTGGTTTTTAAAAAAAGAGTGAAACAATCCCTTTTCCATGTAACAGACCTTCAAATGTTTGAAGACAGCTATTATGTAGAACTTTTAAATCTTCTCTAGGCTTACTCCCCCTCTTTGTTCCTTCAAACAGTCCTCAAATGATATGGTTTTCAGTTCTCCCATCTTCTTCTGGACTCTTCCAACTGAAACATCCCTTTCAAAACATGACTTCCAAAAGTGAGCAAGTTATTTCAAACACATTCTGATTAAGACAGATTAGAATCAAAACAATTTTCCTTAATTTACACTCTCAACTTTTAATAATATACCCTAAAATTAAATCAGTTTTAGTTTAGTTTTGCTTTTAGTGATCATATAGCACCATAGCAATTGTAGCCCATCTCAATAGTCCTTCTTCTTTTTCACAGGAAATGGTATAAATATAGGTTTTCCCCAATTGTAATTCTAGGTTTTTTTAATAATAATGTTTTATTTTTTCCCAATTACATGTAAAAATTTTTAACATTCATTTTTCAAATTTTTGTGTTCCAAATTCTCTCCTACCTTCTCACCTTCTTTCCTTAACTCCTTCACACAACCAACCTCTCCCTGAGATGATAGGCAATCTGATAAAGATTTTACCTGTGTAATCATGTAAAATGTTTTTCCACATTAGTGATAGAGACAGAGGAAATCTCAAACAAAAAAAAAAAAAAAGAAAAAAAGAAGAAAGTCAAATATAGTATGTTTTGGTCTGCATTCAGGCTCCATAGTATTGCTATTTTAACCTAAGTGCCAGGTTTACATTTATTGAATCATAGACTTAGAAAAGACTTGAGTCACCTAATCCAACCTGCACCTAAAACATGATCATTCATCCTGATGGATATGTATCAACCTATAATCAATCTCTGTTGAATTTCATCTCATTTGATTCAACTCATTCCAGACTATTGAGATAATTCAAATCCTAATGCTGTCATCTAACCTATTAGCTACCCCCTGCCAATTTTGTGTCATATAGAATTTTGATAAGCCAGCATGTTTTTATATATGTTGTTAACACAAATTTAAACAGGAAACACTGAGTACAGAGTCTTGTAACATGTCACGAGATCTTTATTCAAACTGATATTGATCCATTAATTAACATTCTAAGTTCATCCAGCTATAAATGTGCCATCAATATACTCACCCTTCTCCATCTTATCCACAAGGGTGCCATTTGAGACTTTGTCAAATGCTTTGCTAAAATCAAATTTCACTGTATCTGAAGCATTCTCTTGATTTAATAACTATCAAAGAAGGAAATGTGGTGTGTGCAGCATGAGTAGTTCTTGTCATGTTGGTTCTTGGTGATTTCTATTGTAATTTTAAATACTCATAAACCATCTATTCTTCTAGGAATTGACATAAAACTCAGTGATCTGTAGTCTGGAATCCATCTTTTTTTCTATTTGGAAAATTTAAATATTTGCCCATCTTCAGTCTTCTGTCACTTTTATTATCTATGATCTCTAAAATATTACTTACCACTAGCAGTAGTTACACAATCTAACTGACCCACTAAGTACCTTTAATGTAGGGGCAGCTAGGTGATACTGTGCATAGTGTTCCAGGTCTAGAGTCAGGAAACCTTAGGTTCAAATATGACTTCAGACATTTATTAGCTATATGACCTTAGGCAAGTCACTTCATTCTGTTTGCCTCAGTTTCCTTGTCTGTTATTGCTTATCTTTCATTTTTAAGAGGACCAATGACATCACAAGATGATATATTATGTATGAATTGGACTAAAGTGAGGCAGAGTTGCACCAAATCATTAACCTCACTCTTCCAGAGTCATTGAATTCCCATGAATGGCAAGAGAAAAGTCAAGATGACTTGGGATGGCCGAGGATGCAGTAGATGACCTTGGCTTCTTGATTGTCTGACCAAGCTCTAAGCCTGCTTCAGCTGCCTTCATGGCCATTGGAAAAAATTGTTCTCATGTACCCATTTACTGGAGAAAGTCTTCATTTGATTGGGGTAGACTTCCCTGATAATTTACCAAAAGATTTGTGACCCATCAGTTACCCTCAATTTGGTTTAGTCTGCTTGCTGAGATGGTTTTACCAGGGTGCAGCCACCATGCATGCTACAGCTTCTTGGAGTCACAGATAAAAGATGAGTGCCAAGTGAACCCCAAGGGTGGATAAGCAGCCCTGTAAAGTAAGGCAAGCCCTCACACCAGAATTGCTAGTTCTCCCTGAACACCCGAGCTAGAGAAAGAAATGGTAAACCACTCAAATATCTTTGACAAGAAAATCCCAAATGGGATCACAAAGAGACAGAAATGATTGAACAGCAACAATGTAGTACATTCATTTGGTCAAGATTTTTATCAATTACTACATGCAAACAATTATGTTAAGCACTGAGAATAAACAAAAATATTTGCTTTTTTATAATTTCATATATTTCCAATTTTTATTGTATATGTACTTCTCTATAGTAGATTGTAAGCTCCCTGAAATCAGAGACTAGTTTGGTTTTGGTCTTTGTTTCCCTGTAGCCTAGTATTGTGCTTTGTACATAATAGACACTTGAAAATATTTGTTGAAATGAATAAAGATCATTCATAGTTCAGCTTACTCTTCTAACCTTTTCACCTAATAACATCATCCTTTTCACCTGCTTGATTGGAAGTTCCCTAGTCCTGCCACTATTTTGTTTTTTTGGTTTTTTTGGTTTTTTTTTTCCAAACCCATATTTTCTGACTTAATATCAATATTGTGTATTGGCTCTAAGGCAGAAGAGTGGTAAGAGCTGGGCAATGGGGGTGAAATGATTACCCAGGGTCACACAGTTAGGAAGTATCTGAGGATAGATTTGAACCCAAGACCTCCTGTCCCCAGACCTGGCTCTCTATCCAGTAGGCTCCCTGACCACTATTCTTGAAGGAACCCAGTCAGATTCACTTTATTCCTTGATGTATCATTATACCTTCTCTGGACTTCCCAAATGTATTTTCCTACCCATCCCATTCCTACCCTGTTTCCTGATTTATTGATTTTTTTTGCATTCTCTCTATCACTCTCTGTCTCTGTCTAACCCTCCCCTTTGCTTTTCTTAGTAGACCCTTTCTCCTTGTCTTTATTTTTCTCTCTCCAACTCTTTCTTTGGCTATGCCTCTGTCTCTCTGACTTTGCCTATGTCTCTGTCTTTCTGTCTTTGTTTCTCTGTCTCCTTCTCTCTATTTATGTCTATGTATCAGTCTCCATCAATCACTGAACTCTCTTTGATCATTCCTTAACATATTTTTTACTTCTTTACTTTCTTGACTTTTTTTTTGCCCTACCTTTCTGTTTGCAGAGATCGTTGTCATTGCTAAGAGTAGATAGAAAAACTCTAGGACAAGCTCATTTTTGCCTACTGTTTTGTCAACATTGTACTGTCTTCCTCAAGTAATGAGACTCTTTTCCCCTAGTTTTTCTTCTTGTCTAGACCTCAGCTTTTAAAAAGCTGTTTTGTTCCATCTTGCCATTTTTTGTAAGTCTTTGCTTCCCTCCATATTATTCTTAGAGATTTATACTGCTCCTCTCTACTTCTTGTTTAGTATGTACCTCCCCTCCTATTATTTGCATTTTGTTATAGTTCAGTCATTTCATTCATGACCAATTTTTTTTTTCTTGGCAAAGACACTGGAGTCATTTACCATTTCTTCCTCCAGCTCATTTTAAAGGAGAGGAATTGAGGCAAAGTCAAATGACTTGTCCAGGAACACACAACTAGTCAATGTCTGAGGCTAGATTTGAACTCATGAAGATGAATCTACTATTCACTGTACTACCTAACCACCCTCATTTGCATATGACCTTCTAAATATATAGATTCATCAGGGAGTTCCCTATGCAATCACATTGATTTTTTTAGGTATGTTCTCTATTTCTTCTCCATTAGGTTCCTAAGTTATCACATAATCTAAAATTCTGCTTTTAGAGTCCATCATTCAATCTGAATTATATTCAATATGAAGTCTCTAGATCATACATAATTCTTCTTTGATCTTCTTGAATTCTGATTACATAAAGTCTAGGGTACATATCTTACTCCATACTCAAATATAGTCTGACTCTAAACACGGTCTAACATCACTCCAGCTCTAAACACTCTGGTTGTATTAATTCGATATAAGCTCACATTTTCTTTTTTGATTGCCAAATCATATTTTTGACTCACATTGAGCTTGTAGTCCCCAGAGACCCCTGATGTATCTTCTTAATGCCATGTAAGTATGGTTAGTTTTTTTAAAACCCAAGATCAAGAGTTTCCATTTAAGACTCGTAAATGTCATCTTTTTTTTTAATTTCATCTTACCTTTCTAGCCTGCTGGTTTCTTTTTTGAAAACCTTCATTCTGTCATCCAATATATTAACTATCTTTCTCCCAGCTTCCTGGCATTAGCAGATATCACATACATGTATTGTCTGAATCTAAATCAAATTAGATCCAGATTAAAAAAAAAGAAACTGCTCTTGGGTAGAGATGGAAACTTGTCCAGTCATTCTGAAAAGCAATTTGGAAAATTTTTCCTAAGCTATTAAACTTTGAATACCATTTTATCCACTGATACCTATATCCTATAAGAATAAAGAGAGCCTCTGGCTCCTTTTGTCCCATCCTCCTTGTAGAAATCCCATCCTTACACTTCCCAAAGAGATCAAAGAAAGAAGAAAAGGGTTCATCTGTACAAAAATATAATTATTATTATTAGTAATTCTTTTTATGGTGACAAAGAATTAAAAATTGAGAAGTCATCCTTTAATTGGAGAATGGATGAACATGTTATGATTTATGTGATATAGAAATATATGATAGAATGTTATTGTGCTGTAAAAATTATAAAGAATATGATTTTTTAAAAAGTTGAGACTCGTATGAATTGATTCAAAATTAAGTGAACAAAACCAGGAGAATAATTTATAACAATAGTAAAGAAAAACAACTTTGAAAGTCTTAGGATCCTCGATCAACACTATTAGAGTATTTATGTTCCAAAGGTCTTGAGATATATCATGACTAATCAACTTCAGAAAGACTCAACTCAATGCAGATTGAAATTTTTTTTGGGATATGGTTAATACAGGTATTTGTTTTGCTTGACTATATATATATTTGTAAGGATTTTGTTATTCTTTCTTTCTCAATGGAATGAGGGAAGGAGATAAGATAATTCAGATCTGAAAACTTAAAATAAAATTGAAATATGTCCCAGAAAGGAATCTCCCAAGAGGCAGGTCAGGTCAGCATGTCCTGGAAGTATGCCACAATCTCAGTACTTTTCTTTCTAGAAGTCTGAAACCAGAAGCCTGCCCTCATTTACTCTGCAAAAAAAAGAACCATCTGAAGACCAATCATGAAGGGAACCAATTCAACTTTCAGTGGCACAATTTCCTTCAGAGAAGGCTCTTTTCAGGCAGTATTCCTTTCATCCTTCCAGCACATTACCAGGCCTAAGGGAATTCTAGCAAGGGTGGTCCTCAGCATATTTCTGAAGTTTGGAGCTTAAATCTTCATGGTCCAGGAAAGAAGAAGATCTATAGTGTATAATAACAAACAGAGCCAGCTTGACCAATGCTATGATAGAGGGGAGATAGAGAGAGTCTATGAGGGTGAGACTCTCTTCTAGCTCTCCCTTCAGGACCAATTTTACACTTGAGACTTTGGGGGGTGTCACCCCTAAACTGGGTGACCTGGATGGTTGTGCCACCCCACAGGAGTTAGGAGCGAGGCTTCCCTATAAGAGGAGATATTGGGTACCCCAATCTGATTCTGAATGAGGGCAGGGTTTACACAAGCCTCCCCGAGATCAATCAACTTCATAGCAGGGAGGTCTGGCTCCAAGATGGAGGCAGCCAGACCAAGCTGTGATTCCCCTCCCCCTTGTCTCTCAGGCACTTTGGAACGCTATCTGACTAATGAATGGCTTTTATTAATCACAATTCAGGGATTGGGAAAGAGGTGAAGGGCAGAGGGATTTGGGGTGCCCTCTTCTCTATTTTTATGGAGTCTGTCACTCAGGTGGGAACCTTTAGGGTTCCTGCTCCCAAGCATCTCCCCTCTTGTCCTTTCTCCTTCTGTTTCTACTTCTATCCTTTTCTATAATTGTAAGTTTGACCAGAAAGGGTCTCTCAGCAAGGTTGGGTAATGGGAGAAGGAGCCTAAGAGAATCGCTCCCAAAATGGAGTCCCAAACTTAGCTGACTAAAGTCTTGATGGGTGAGAAGTGATGGGATACATTTGACCAGGGAATCAGGTTTCAATGATCAAAGAAAGATCCTCAGGAAGCCCTCAGGACTGGATTCGAGCTGGGATGTCCTCTGCCCAGAAGCACCTTCCTTCTCCTTCTTCCTCTGGAGAATTACCCAGAATCCTCTCTGGTCCCAACTGTCACCAACTGTCCCCAATGGCCTTCTTCTGGCTCTTTTTGTCCCATCCCCCATCCTTACAAGTGTAAGGTTCTATTTTGTTCTAAGCCCATGAGGTGAGCCAGTTATTGCAACCTCAAAGCTCCCACCTTTATTTAGTTAAACATAATTAAAACTGCTAAAACCTTTTACCTTGCCTGCTGGTTTCAAAGACTCTGACCTAGTGGTGAGCTGGGTAACAGTTGGCCAACAGCCATTCTTGATGGTTAACAGCAGCTTAGCTGTGTACTCTGGTTTCCCTATCCTGGTTAGTCCTGTCACTCCTTCAACCCAGTGCGTGTACCCACAAACCATTAGGACACATTTACATCCCTGGTGCCCCATCTTTTTTACACCTGGTATCCTAGACCCAGAGGCAATTGATGTTGTTTTCTCTTTGATATATAATTTGTGTTTTGGAGAGATTCTAACTAGCTGGGCTTTCCCCAGCCCCACTATTAATGTCATCAACGACATCATGAGGATATTTGCAATCAAGGTTGCAGCCCACAGACTGGGCTGTTCCAAGTATCTCTTTAATGTTCCATAGAGGTCTCTTGTCAAGGATCAGTGCCTCATCTGTTGAGTAATCTTGATAATCTCATAGACCTTGATATTTCCATTGTGTTTAATATTTTTCTGCTTGTTTCTGTCCCAAGGTGGTTGGGCAGAAGGCACAAGCTCAGTCTGGGCTTATCTGTTCTAAATGGTAAGTTTTGCTGTGATCCTGAGCCCTTTCCAATCACCAGTTGCCTTGGTGATGCCATCACCAACCTATTTGGAAGAAGTAATATAAGGTTTTGCAAGTACAGAGACCAACCCAAGCCACCAATTTTGGGGGCCAGAGCAGATGTATCATCAGTTTCACCATCGGTGCACCTTAAATGTACAACTTTAATTTTATTCAAACTTATATTTAAGATTTCTGAAAAATGAACCTGGAATGTAGGGAAAATCCTTTCTTATAACCTCTGAACCCTGAATTTTGTTCAGTAAAAGGACAGAAAAGCAAAAGAATAAAACAAAGACCTGGAGATGTGGGAATTCCCTGCTGAGGCTCAGACTTCTGCAAATTGCCATTTTCTACTAGATGAACAAAAAAGGAAAGAAATATCCTTTAGCACCTCTTGCTGGATGCTAGTAAAAAAAGCAGAAGGAACCTTATAGTGCTTATAGACCACAGGAAAGACAAGTTTTAGGACAAGAATTTATCTCCCTCTAACTCTCAATTGCCCATCATCTTAGAGGCAACCTGAGCCACTGAAAACCAGAAGTCACCTTCATCCCCTGAGAAAGATGTTTATGTTTACCTCCATGGGAGATAACAACATGTCATCCAAAGGTCCATGCCCTGCAATTTCATTAAATTGATTAAAGGAACTCATCTAACTGATCAAGGTCATCTTTGATCCACACATTTCAACCCCTTGTATTAATATGAGTAGAATCATTAAATTTTATGAATAGAATGAACTTCAGAGATAATTTAGACCAACTCACTAATTGTAAAGATTAGGAAACTGAGGTCCTGAGAGATCTAAAGTCACATAAATAATAAATGGCAGGCCTGACTTTAGAACCCAGATATTTTAACATGATGATATTTATCTTTTCAGAAAATTTTTTTAGTGACTAAATGGAGGAATGGATTCGAGTGGTAAGTAAATTAAGGCAGGTAGACCCATCGGTAAGCTAAAATCAACATGTTAGGCAATAGGGTGGTGTCAGTGTCAGAAAAAAAATTCAAGAGATGTTGCAAATGTGAAATCAGCAGATCTTGGCAACAACTTGGATAATGGGAATGAGAGATAGTGAGGAATCCAGAATGACTCCCATGTTGTGAACCTGAAAGATTCAGCACTTGGTATTTCCTTCGACAATAATAGGGAAGGTAGAGGGGAAGGGTTCAAGGGGAAAAGTTTTAGACTAGACATCCAGTTTAAGAAATATGAAAGGTGGTTGAAGATAAAAGATTGGAGATCAGCAGAGAGATTGGGGTAGAAAAGGTAGATTTGAGAATCATCAGCATTGCGATGGTAATTAAATCTATGAGAGCTTATGTGAAGTGAACCAAGTGAAATAGTTTAAAGGGAGAAGAAAAGAGAGCCCAGGTCAGAACCCTGAAGGACACCTACAGATAGTGGGTATGATCTAGAGTAGAGGAGGATGCAGCCAAAGAAGACAAATAAAAGAAGGAGCAGTAGGTAGAGGAGAATCAAGAGAAAGTAGAGTCCTATAAACTTAGGGGAAAGAGACGTCAAGGAGGAGATAGGGACCAACAGTGTCACAGAGAAGTCAAGGAGAATGGGGACTGAGAAAAGGATATTGGATTAACTAAAAGACCATTAGCTGCTTTAGAGAGCAGTTTCAGTTTAGAATAGAGTCAGAAGTCAGATTGTAAGGAGATTAAAAAAAAGAGAGAGGAGAGAACATGGAGGCACCTGTTGTCCACTACCTTTTCAAGGAGTTTAGATACAAAGAGCAGAAAAAGATATAAGATGGTAGTGGGGTTGGAAGGATTAATTGTGGTTTGTTTGGGGTTTTTTTCAGCATAAGGGAATGTGTATATAGACAGTAGGAAAGGAGCCAGCAGAGAAGGAGAGACTGAAAATAAATGAAAGGGGGGCAATCTGTTGGAGGAGACAGGATGGAATGGAAGGTTTGAGAAGAAATGAAAAAGTGTGGAAGAGTTGCTGAGAGATGTAGAATAGGATTGTCTAGCAGCAGTGAGGACCCAGCTGAAGTTACATAACATAAATTATAGTGGAGTTAGTCAGAACGGTTATATGATTTTCTCTACCTTCATCCAGCACCACATGTATAAGAGTAAAGGCAACCAAAAACAAGAGTTATCCAAGGCTGAAGTGATATGATAGGGAGGCAAGGAATTCAAGAACTGATTTACCAAGGAGGGAAGATGGGAAGAAAAGGAGAAAGTGGCTAGTGCAGGGGATATGATCTGGAAGAGCCATGAAGGGTGAAAGAATGGAGGTCACGTGCGATTGATGAGTGGGGTTAGATAAGGGAAGGCAGAGGGAGAGAGGAAATATCAATAGATTATGATCAGATAAAGAAATTTCAGAATTCCAAAAGTATTATATTTATGGGAAATGGAAAATCAAGAATAAGACCACCTTTATTTGTAGCACTGATCACTCATATTTTCTCCCTGCCTGCTCTCAAAAAAAGATGTGCCCTGAATCATTTGTATTGTTTTGTGTAAAGAGCATGGGAATAAAATAAGAATAAGCAGATCCGTAGTGCCTATCTTACAGAATCTTCATGAGAATCAAGGCAGAGAATGTTTGTAAAATATTTTATAAATCTTGAAGTTGCCCACTGTGATTAGTGTAAAATTAAGATAGAATATTTTATTATTTTTATTGTAACTTCATTATAAATTAAGTCAGTTTTCCCTTTATAAAATTTACATTTTAAAATTTTACTATTAAAAGTTTTATTCACTTTTCTTTAACCCTTCCTCCAGCACACAAACACACACACACACACACACACACACACACACACACACACACACATGCAAACATATATATACAGATCTGAAAAGAAATTTAGGCATGAGCACAAGAAAAAGAATCATTTCAGAGTTGTTTTCTAGGGAGGATATTTCCCACTACCCCCAGAAAATCACAGTGAGAAGGATACAACCTCCTATATTTATTCCTAAGGGCCAAGAAGCTATGAGAGGAAGAAAAACATTCATTGGTCACCTTAGACAACACTCAAGGGAGACCCAAGTGCCATATGTTTCCTGTTTTGTTCTCCAGCTTGTATGATGCTACCCAATTTCATGTTTGGCCCCTGTCTCTGTGCATTGTGATATTGTAATTGAGTCATATATAGTCACTCTGCCTCCTGATTTGACTTTCTTTAAGTTTCAACTAATATCCCCTTTTTTTAACTGGAAGTCTTCTTTTCTAAACCCTCTTAGTGTCAGTGCCTTCCTTCTGCCAATCACCTCCTATTTATCCTCCATATAGATTGCTTCATAGATATTTGTCTACATATTGTATCTGCCATTAGAGCTTGAGTTCCTTGAAGTCAGGGACTATTGTTTCTTTTCCAATGTCCAGCCCTTAGCATGGTGCCTGGCATGTAGCAAATACTTAATAATGTTACTAATTGGCTGACTAAAAACAAAATCACACCCGTACTCAGTAGCATAGACTTCCTCTCTTCCCCAAAATTGATACAGATTATATAGAATCCTGTTAGAAAATTTTTTGGTTTAAATTTTTTTTCTTGAAAATATGAAATAGCATTCTTTCCCTTTGGAAGATAAATGATGAGGCCTGCCATTGTACTGTTCAGAATGTTGGTGAGGGAATTACTGTTAATTAAGATTTGATAACTTCATTTGAACAGAAGGCAACACCAGAGCCAAAGTTTCTAAGAAAAAATCCATTTATATCTATGCCTTCAAGTGTTCTTGATAGGAATGAGTGTTGTATTTTGTCAAGAACTTTTTTGCATCTAATGATATAATCATAAGATTTTTGTTATTTTTTAATTGATGAAATAAATTATGTTAATAGTTTTCTTTATGTAAACCAGACTATATACCTGGTAAAAGTCCTATTTGGCCATAATGTATAATCTTTGGGATATATTTTTGGAGTCTCCTGGCTAATATTTTACTTAGAATTTTTGCATCTATATTCATTAATGAAACTGGACTACATTTTTCTTTTTCTGTTTTTGCTCTTCTTGGTTTAGGAAGCAGCACCATATTTATTTCATAAAAGAAATTTAACTGTTACCATTTGTTCTAAATAATTCACTTAATATTAGAATTAGATTATCTTTGAATGTTTGGCAAAATTCACTTGTAAATCCATCTGGTCTTAATGCTTTTTTCTTAGGACGATCATTTAAAGTCTTCTCAATTTCTTTTTCTAAAATAGGTTTATTTAAATATTTTATTTCCGCCTCTGTTAGTCTAGGCCAGTAGTTCCCAAACTTTTTTGGTTTACCACTCCCTTTCCAGAAAAAATATTACTTAGCCCCCTGGAAATTAATTTTTTTTACATTTTAATAGCAATTAATAGGAAAGATAAATGCACCTGTGGCCATCACTGCCCCCCTGGATTGCTGCAGCACCACCATGGGGCAGTGGCACCCACTTTGGGAATCACTGGTCTAGGCAATTAATATTTTTATACGTATTCATCCATTTCACTTCAGTTATTAAATTTATTGGCATACAATTGGGCAAAATAACTCCTAATAATTGCTTTGATTTCATTTCATTAGTGGTAATTGAGGAGTATGACTAGTATTGGTTCAATTCCATTCAGTCAAAAAACATTTGTTAATTTCCTACTATTTGTAAGACTCCATGAACACAATTATGAAAAAAAACCATAATTTGCCCTCAACAAACTTGCTTTAATTGAATAGGGGGATGAGAATATATACAAAACATACACATGTGACATGAGCTAGGGAAAATGACTAATTTTTTTTGCAATATCAAAAACTGTATTCTGAAAGATTCAAGGAGGAAGCTAATATTTCTATTGATGAAATTAGAGAAGTAAACATGAAGAAGAGTGATGGCCCTTCATCTGTCCTTTAAAGGAGGAGAAAAATATCAAGAGACAAAACAGATGGAGGAGGAGAGAGTTCATACCATATAAAGTAGAGAATGGGAAATGATTAAGGGACTATGAGTAGTTCAGTTGGGCAGAAGTATAGAGTGCCTAAAGGGCAAGACCATGAAACAAAATTATAAAAACAGGTTGGAGACAGATTGTGTAAGGTCATAAATGCCAGAGTAAAAAAAAAAAACTATATATTATTTCCCAGGCAGTAGAGAGGCACTGACATTTTTTGAAGAGGGGAGTAATAAAATCAAGTTGATTTTCTAATCCATTGATTAGATTTCCTTGCCAGCTATAGAAAGAATATACGCGATGGGAAGAAATTAGAAGCAAGAAGAAATATTAGGAACCCATGTGACAGGTCCAGGTGACAGATAATTAGAGACTGATTCTGGTGCTGGTACCATGGATAGTAAAAGGATAGAATGAATATTATAGACAAAATATTGTAGAAATAGAGTCAGGAGAACTTGGCAATGGATTTGGATGCATCAAAATTTGTGTGTGTGTGCGTGTGTATGAAATAGTGGCTTAGGGATGAGGAAAAGTGAAGAGTAAAAGGTAGACTGGGAAGGTATTTAAGACTATAAACAGAAATATGGAAGTTAGAAAACAGTACACATTTTTAAGGGAAGAATTCAATTTTTAGACATGTTGAATTTCCGATATGGGGAGGCATCCACTTGTAATTATTCAATAGACAACTGGAAATATGAGACAACAATTGATGATAGAGACCAAGCCTGGACATATAGATTTGGGAGACATGATTAGACATGCTTTCATCTTTATGATTAGTCCTTCTATTGCTTCAGAATTGCAGCCCCTTTCACTTTACTTTATAAAGTCCTAGAAGGATCCTGCATAGTGGATATAAGCTAGCTACACACTACCAGTATATTACCACTGATGATTTGTATATAAGAAGTGAAACAAAGGGAATCGTAAATAGCCTCTGTATCATTAGAATAATAGGTAGTCCAACTTTGCAGTGAAAATCAATGAATATATATTTATGCATAAACATATTTAATATTCATATAGTTTATATTATATAATATCTTATGTCAAATATATTTATCTCACGTGTCAAGTTATATTAATTATTACTATTATTGCTATTTATATTCATATATTAATTATTATGTGTTGATGTATAATATTAATGTTAACATAATAATATTAATTATTGATATTGTTGTATTTTATACAAATGTAAAAGGAGTTTAAGAACTCACTGGCATCCTGGGATCCTAGGAACTGGAGTTCAGTGAGATAAGCATTCCCTCTTGGTCTTGAGAATAATTTGGGACTATTGCAATTTTTTATTTGAAAGGTAAACTTGAGTCATGCCTCTCTGAGTTCTTAAAGGGAAACTCAACAACAATGATGCACTACTTAGTGGAACGGTAAACTGGGCCAGTCATCCTGGAAAGTAATTGCAGACTATTAAAGTATGAAAATCTTTTGATTCAGTGATGTCTATACTCCAAAGAGATTTTAAAAAAAAGAAAAAGGATGCATATATATTATATATAATCTCTACATATGCTATATACATATATAAACATCAATAGCAGCTCTTTTATAGTGATAAAGAATTAGAAACCAAGGGAGTGTCCATTAATTGGAGAATAGCTAAATAAGTTAAGGCATATGCATACATATATGTATACATATATATAAAATGGAATATTATTGAGTTGTCAAAAATGATGAAGGGAATGATTTCAGAGAAACCTGGGGATATGTATAAACTGACGCAGAGTGAAGTTGGCAGATCTAGGAATACAATTTATTCAATAACCATAATAAGATCATTCCTACCTGATGGATGTAAGCTGGCTATATACTACCAATGATGACTTGCATATAAGAAATGAAACTATTTCAAAAGACTTAATAACTCCAATCAACACAATGACCAACCTCGATTCCAGAGATCTCATCATAATATATGCTACCCATTGCGTGAGAGAGTGGTGGAGTACAGATTTAGGTATTTTTTAAACACCATCAACCTAGGATTTCGTTTTGCTTGACTCTGTAATTTTCCCTAGAGGTTTATTTTTCTTACTTTCCTAACAGGAAAGAGTAGGATCTTCATTAAAATAAGATAAAATTTAACTTAGAAAGAAGGAGCATACATAATCTTTGAGACATGGATTGAGAGAAATAACTAAAGATTTCAAGAGGTGAATAGGAGCTGCAGTAGGGAATAGCATCCCCAGATCAATCATTTCTCATCAATTAATGAACTGAACCCAAAAGAATCAGTAATAAAGATGCAAAGGGTTAAAAAAATAGAGAGAGCTACTGAAAAGAGAAAGAAAAAGGTGGGCTTGACTGAGGCAGAGAAGTGAGAGATAGAGGAGAACCACTGACCCCGTAGGAACAGCTTGGCAAAGAATACTCTCGGGCTGAAATTTCAATCCATATTGACCTCTCCAAGGATTGAGGGAAATTAAAAAAAAATCTGCTCTTTCCCCAATTTCCTTTATCTATGCCTGTCTAGTAGCAAATGTAATATATAATCTGCACACGTCTTTTTCTTCAACATTTCCTATCTTGTGATTTCTTTTTTGCCTCAAAGAGACCAGGAGTTAGGTAGAGATAAAAACAAATTTAAATTAAGGCAGAAAACTGAACTTCTTTCTGAATGTTGTATATTTTCTTAATCAGGGACTCTAAGCTATTGTGATTTTGCTAATCACTTTCCATCTGACAGAAACTCCCAAAAAACAGCAGCAGAGGGGACCACATGGACCTGAGGGGCCATTATTATCTTGCTCATAGGCTAAAAAACGAGCTAACTTATTACAGGATGTGTTTGGCTGATTAAAATCTCCAAAGGCAAAGAAAGGGGTTAGGGAAGAGGGCAGTGACTAGTAACTACCTGACAAGCGTGCCAATCCACTAAGATGCCCATAATCAACAGTGTTACACAATCAGAGGGGGAAATTGGGTGAGAAAGCTGTATGAGAGAAGCAAGGAAAGACTGAAGAATTCAAGAGACCCAAGAATGAGTTGCTCTGGATATTTTAAAAGTTGTGTAAAACAGCCTAGGAAGTTACTATTTTATGAACTCATAAATATTCTTAAGTCTGGAAACAACCTGGTCTTTGTCCTTCAAGACAGTTTATCCCAAGAGATCAATGTGAAGTGAAGTTGCTACTTTTTTTCCCCTTTCATTCTATCCCTTTCTGACCAGGAAAAGCCTGGAGCACAGATACATGTTTGCAATACAATAATCTCATGTGAGTAATATATATAATAAAACTATCAATTGATTCCCTTAGGGCCTTACAGAGTTAGTACAGTTTCCCAGGTATATAAGCTACTTCCAGGGAGGAGATGATTAATGGGGAGAATCTAGTATTCTAGAGGTTCTCCTTTGTGGTATGACTTTCCTTTAATGAACTGTTACTGAAATCCTCCCTGCTGCCCTTTCACCTCAAGGCTCAAACCCAATTCCCTTGCTCATTAAACTGTACACTTCTTTTCTCCCAGGATGGATTTGAGTTAGTCCTAAAACTGTCTGGGCTGGGCTTGATGTGGTATAATAATGACGTGGTACAATAAGTAGGATTTCGACCAAAGTCTCCCTGCTTAGGGAGATCAGAAATTCACCTCTTGGGCTCCAGATGTGCACTTTCTTGCTGTTAAACTGAAGCTGAGATGCTGAGTCCTGACATCATGCCTTTGACACTTACATTTAAAGCTCAAATCTCCATAAAAAGGGGGACAATCTGATTCACTGTTTAACTTTCAGGCCACGAACTGAAATATCATCAAGTGAGAGGGGAAAAGATTGGGTTGCTCTCAAAGTGCAATCACAGGACAAGGCAGAATTTGGCCACAGAAGTTTTGGATGTTCTTCCTGTTTTCCAAAACATCAAGGATTTCTTTGCATTCTTTGCTTACCACAAGGAGTCTCATTAAACATTCCATGGAGAAAGAGCTGTAAATCAAATATGGGGAAGTTGGCTGTTTGATGCCTGGCGTGCTGTCCATGACCTCATTAAGCGGAATGCTGAGTGGTTTTAGCAAGACTGTTCTCTTGCCTCTAAAAGTCCTCAGATTCCATCTTGCTTGGTTGAGACCCTAATTCCCCAGGAAGTGAACTTTTCAAAGGTTAGCGTCAAGCTTTCTGATGTGAGGCTCTGCATGTAGACTTGACTCTTAATTCATCACTTATAATTATGTGAGCATAATAGAAACCCTTAATGTAAAAAAAAAAATGGTTTTTAATCTACTCTGATGCAGCACTCAACCTGATGATATACAAGGAGAAGTGATTTTTTAAGAAGTATGTTTACTCTGTTTATGAGTAGAAAGTTTAATAACTAAAATGTGTTTATGGGAATTTTAAAATATTGAAGGAGTAACAAAATGACTAAATTGAAAGTATGCTTTTTAAGTGCAAGGCAGAGCATGTCCTTTGAATTTGGATTGTAACTGTTTTCATTAATGGTATGATTTTAATGAATTCATTGAACATGAACATGAATGGGGAGGAAGATTATGCTAAGACCTTAAATATGTATAGTCTTGGAAGGGTATTTGTCTTGGGACCATGATTCTCACAAGAACTACATGTCTGGTGGAGTGGACATGCTCTGCTTGCTAAGGTTTTCCTATGACATGCATATGACAAGGATACTGTTCCCTTGCTATATATCTATAATCCATTTCCATTCTGACCCACAAAGCACTTCTATCTCCTTCTCTGGCTTTTCTTTCCTTTCCTCTTCTATATATATTTTTTTGAAACCTCTTGATATTTCTTGTGTCTAACTAGCTGCACTCTCAACAAGATCTCTTCCATTTGTCCTCTTCTCTTCCTTCCCTCTGCCAATCCTATGGTGTAAGTCCTTGTTACCTTCACTTATACTAAACAGACTTCCCATTTCTACTTTTCCCCCTTCCTGTCTTTGTATAATTTCTATAATACTCTTCCAAAGGTGCAGGCATGGCCAAGTCATTTTTGTCCAAACTCTTATACCTAATGCAGTCTATATCCTCTGGCCCACTCTTCCACAACCAGGAAGGTTACATCTCCCCCTCAAGAGTTCTTGGGTACCCTGAGAAATTTGAAGGTATCTTTCCACTATTGCCATCTGTTCAAATACCCACTAGCTGGATTTCTTCCATTGCTAGATATGAACAACTAGAACCTCAATTCCATTTATCCACTTAATATCAATTTTCACAAAATATTTACTTCAAATTAAAGAGCAAGAAGAAATTAAAAGCCACTATAATGGTTTCCTATTACTTCTAAGAACAAAAAGAAATTTCTCTGTTTGGTGGCATTTAAAGGTCTTCATAACCTGACCTCATTTTATCTTTCCAGTTTCCTTTTGTTCCTGTTGTTCTTCAGTTGTTTCAATCATGTCTGATTCTTCATGTCCCCATTTGGGGTTTTCTTGTGGTTTGCTTTCTCCAACTTATTTTACAAAAGAGGAAACTGAGACAAATGGGGTTTAGTGACTTGCCTAAGGCCACACAGCTAGTAAGTGTCTGAAGCCAAATTTAAAGTCAGAAGATGAGATCTTCTTGACTCCAGGCCCAGTGCTCGCTCCACCATGTCACCAGCTGCCCCTTCTTATCCATTACTTCACTCCTTCTAGTCTAATCATACTGCTGTTCCTCATACATATCCTTTCTCTCTGCCTTTATACTAGCTGTTTCACATTTCTGAAAGTGTCCTTCCTTACTTCAGCCTCTTGGAACACTTCCCTGGTTTCCTTCAACATTCAACCCAAATGCTACCTTTTTCAGGAAATGTTTCCCAGTCCCACTCAGCTATTAGGGCCCTTCCCTCTAGGTTATCTTCCATCTATGAGGCAGTTTAGCATTGCTAACAGGTTAGAATCTTCAGGTCTGGGAACTGACTTATCTCTTAGAGTGGAAGCCTGATCTATTTTGGGGCTTAAAATGCAGATGTTGTGGAACAGCTAATAGAAGTTCTAGCAACAGGGAGGTCAATCTTTCCTATAATCCTAGCCCTTACCCTTACTATTACAGCTGATCCAGGAACTTCCTTATAACAAGAAATAAAGTCACGGGCAAGGAATGCACATTATGACAAAAGGCTAGAGACTTTGGAAGGCAATTTTGTCAGTCATTTTTTATCAACTTTCCAAGTAGTATCCATATCCCATGCAAATCATCTTCCTTTTCTTCTGTCTTAGTCCTTTGGAATTTTGACTCATCCTAGGCTCAGACTTATGCTGCCTTAGATCCTGATTTGGACTCGGGCTTGTTATTAGGAAGGAGAATTTGAGTATATGAGCAGGATCTTCAGAGGAGATGCAGATGCAGGGAAAAGATTCTAGAATATAGGAGTGGAAGAAGGGAGATGGTCACTGGGTTTGGAGCTGGGTCTTTTCTCTGGGTTTGACCTGAAGAGACCAGCTACTTTAATTAGATGTTTTCTACCCTGTCTTCCCATCTACCTGCTTCCCTGCTGACTGGTTGCTACATCTACTGAGCTTCCTGGTGTGATCCTGAACCCTCTGGGCCATCTGTCTGTAAGAATTGGGTTTGGGATCCTTCTGGATCCAGAACCTCTTCCTGGGTCTTTAGGCAGATAGGTAAGGATCAGAGTAGCTCAATTTCTGTGATGACTTTTGATGACGAGATATATAGATTTAGGGAGAGGTTTAGTTAGTTGTTATTAGTTTAGGATTATCCAAATCCCCTTTTCACCTTCCCTTGTTATAATAAACCAAAACATCCCTATTATATATTGATCTGTGTTTGTTTCCTCTGCCTGGCCTGGGTCTGTTAGCCTGTCAACCCATATTCAATCTACTGACACTGGTTCTGTTGGCCTTCCCAAAACAGTTTAATCTTCTGATACTGGCCTAATTAAATATCTAATCCCATTTCCAAAACCCTACTGACATTACAGGCTATAGGAAGTAAGGACTAGGTTTCCTCAAAACTCAGTGATTGTACTGACCTATAGAGATGATAAAAATAATAATAGCAATTTTAAGGTTTTTAAAGTATTTTATATTTGCTCCTCATTTGATCCTCACAACAACCCTTTGAAGTAGAGACTATTATTATCTCCATTTTACACATGAGAAAAATGAGGCTGAGAAGCCTACAGATTAACTCAAGATTACTCAGTGAGTGTCTGAAGTAGGATTTGAACTCATGCCTTCCAGTCAGTCATGCCATCCACTATGCCACCTCAGTATCTGACAGTACCATTTGGCATCCATTAAACAAATTGCCTGTAACCAATGATGAATGAACTTTGTAATACTAGAACCCTTCTTCCCAGCAAGGAGCTCTAATAACTCCAGAACTTGAGCAGCAACAGGAACAGATTCTAAGGACCAGTTACACTTCCAACTATGTGTGCCACCCTTTGGAACCCAAACTAGACCTGGCACCAGCTGGAGTCACTTACTCTGCCCATCGATACCAAGGCAATACTTTCACCACATAAATAGAATCTTCCTCAGGGTTCTAGTGGATCTCCACTACCAAAAGATTCTTCATAGCCTGGACTAAGTGGACTTTCAAGATACCCTATCTGTAGGGGTGGGACCTTTACTGATTTATCTCTCCTCAGGAAAAGCAGAACCTTAGTGAATAATGTAGACTGGCTTACTTTAGAACTTACTTTGTAACACTGTCCTAACATTTATGATTTTCAGCCAGCACACTCAATACATTCATCAGTGATCTGTGACCATGGTAAAATATTCCAGATCCTTCTGAACACTAAGTCAGGATTCCATGTGGAATACAGAACAAAGTTTGAAGAATTATGAAGCGTCCATCTATGATGAATTAATTCACCTTCTTCTGCCTACCAATCTGCCTATTCTAATCTATCAATGAGTGAGTATAAAGCTATGCTTTTGTTCAGCCAAGGTTATTGAAGACCTTGCAGAATTTGGCCAACTCAGACACTATAATATAACTATTATATAAGGGAAAGAATCAGAGGCTGGGAACTGAAGTAGCTAAAAAGTTTTACTCAACCAAAATTGCTCTATCATCATGAAGAAAGCCTAAAATCTCTATTCGTATCCATACCTTCTCAGCATAGAAAAATCTTGTCCTAATGTAGAGAGAGCACAATTCTTGGCATATAGTACTTAATAAATGTTTATTGATTGAATTATTGATTGATAGAATATTTTCTGAGCCTAAACTTCAAATGCCAGCCTATAGCTTATGTATTAAAGAAATTAATGCCTGGACCCTAATGAGAGTGGACTTGGTGGTTTCTGAAATTGTTAAGGACCCATTATGCCCATAAAAGACTAGAGATTTCAGAAATCCTGTGGTTCTATATAGTCATAACTTATTATAAGGTATAGTTAAAAGGGATGGGAGGCAACGTTGCATATACTAGGACACCAGGACATAAAGATGAAACATGTGCAGAGTTTGTAAAATACATCAAAAGTCAGCATGATGAGTGCCAGGCATGAAATGAGGAAGACCTAAATTTGAATCCAGACTCAGATATTTATTACTTATATGGTGCTGGACCATTCACTTAAATCTGTTTACCTCAGGTTCCTCATCTGTAAAATAGAGATAATAGCATAGAGGGCCACACATGTAGGAGATATATATATATATGAACCTAAGCATTTGTAAAAGTTCACATACAAAGACATGGCCATCACACACTGAGTGGTAACCAAAGAGGGAATATTTATTGGAAAATACATATGTAGATTGAATCCATTTTTATTCTTTCTTGGACAATATCAATATTGATGGCAAACCTTGCTGACAAATATAAATCTCCATGTTTTGTGCTTCACTTAATATTAGTAACCAGAAAGTTGTTATCATCAAAGTTATCCATAATTAGAACTTTCAAGAAATTTTATATGATTTTTGACATATAGGTACGAGTAACCCTGTCAGAGAAAAATCTTTAAGATGGTATTATGTTTTATCAAGTAAAATGAATTTTTGTAATCAGTGGACAATAAACACAGTAAGATTCTGAATTTTCTATATATTTTATTCAATTATATGAATTTTAAAATGTGGTCTACTATAGACTATCATTTTGGGAAGCCTAACTACTTCATTATGATAACAATAGCTAATATTTATATATTATTTAAAGTTTGTAAAGTATGGTACACATATTCTCTAATTTGAGCTTCACAAGTCATTACAGAATGTCTATTTATCCCAATGAACCAATTGCACATTCTTGGAGGTGAACAGTTTTTAAACCCATCTCTTTTTTAAATTTTGATTCTGCTTTCATTCTCTTCTTGAATTTACCCTCATTGTTTCCTCTGAGGTGCAACTCTGGGAAATAGGTGCTGATAGTATCATCATTTTATAGATGGAGAAACTGGGGGTGAAAGGCTTAGTAACTTGCTCAGGGTCACATAAGTAGAAAATATCTGAAAGAGGATTTGAACTCAAGTCTTCTTAATTTCAAATCCATAGCTCTATCCCCCTATGCAGTATAACGTAGTTGGTAACTGCCCATGCTTTAATTAAGGATGCTTTCAGTGTTTGTCTGTTATTCTCATAAATACTTTGTAGTGACAGGAAAATACTCACATTTCTTGGGCATTGCTGAAATTCTCTTAATATTTTTAGTTGTTCTAATGAAAAAATAGAAAGTTATTACACTAAAGTTAATTCTGTTCCCTAACTACTCATTTTTCTTCTGTGTGGACCAATAGAAACATTCTAAACCAGAGTTTTTAAGAACAAACTTGGCCACTTAGTTTTCAGCTGTCATTCTTAAGTCAGCAAGCAACATGCAGATCCCTAATAATCCTAGGTGTCCTCCTTGATATTTGCAGAGAAGACAGTACAGATTAATATTCCCTTCACATTCATTCAAATTTACTCTTTCCCACTAATCTAAGTTGCTCCTTGGTTATTATTATTCTATGCAATTTTTTTTCCTGATGGCATTAATGATTTCAGCCTGAGCAGAACTCCTTTGAACAACAGGGCATGGGTAAGAATGAAGATAGACAAATGATCTAATTAGGTTGAAAGAAAGAAAGAAAGAAAGAAAGAAAGAAAGAAAGAAAGAAAGAAAGAAAGAAAGAAAGAAAGAAAGAAAGAAAGAAAGAAAGAAAGAAAGAAAGAAAGAAAGAAAGAAAGAAAGAAAGAAAGAAAGAAAAAAAGATCAGGGAAGCTACTTCAAATTGCCTCCCACATAATGACTATACAATGAAATTATGAAATTCAGTCTTTCTTGAATCCTTACAATTCCCATCAGAAAGGTCACAGTAGAAAATAAGTCAGTAATAAGATGTGGTAGATTTTGAATTTTGCCTGGATAAAGGAACCTAGACAACCTGATCAATTAACAATCAACACATATCATGCGTGCTGTAAGCATTATAGCTGAATCATTTCTTCCTCCAGCACAGTAATGCTGGACTTGCTGTGAATTCCAACGCTAATTTTAACCCAGCTGGTTTGCTTCCTATCTCATGGATCTCTCTTTTGAAGAGTGAAAGTCATATAATAATTCTCCAGCATCTCTAGGAGCTGAAGGTCACCTTCCCGGGTCATGCCCACCAGAAGGGAGGATGCCACTAATCCTCTGGTATCAAGCCATCCCACCAGGTGGGAGTGTGTTCACCTTTCATTCTGTGGAGGCACATCTGCATTTCTGCAGTGAGGTGATTGTTCAATCTTGTCATTTCCTGACCCTGAGCATGAAACAAACTAAGTTGAGCTATCCCTGGGTGCCATGAGCAAGTCATTACAGAATGTCGATTTATCCCACTGGGTCAGCTGCATATTTCAAGGGTGAACAGGGTTTTTAACCCCATCATACTGTTGATTCTGATTCTGTATGCCTTCTGCTCCCCCTCTGAGGTATTCTCTGTCTCTGTGTCTATGTCTGTGTCTGTCTGTGTCTGTGTCTGTGTCTGTGTCTGTCTTTCTATCTGTCTGTCTGTCTCTCTCTCTCTCTTCTACTACCATGGACTATTAACAGTTGCTTTATTTTCATCATGCGGACCCAGCAAGGTGGTGAGGTAAGGAAGGGACATCTGAGAGGGTGAGGTGTATGATCTACATATTTACCCAATGAGTTGAATACTCAGCATTTTTTGTTTTGAACACCAAATGTGGGCAGATCAGAGGACTATTGAAAGTTGCAGGGGATTAACACTACTCAGTTTTTGCCTTATTTGCAGAATATTTGTGCTCAAAGAAACAAGTTGTGTTTAATATAGATTCACTTCAGCCTAGGCTCAATGATAGTAGAAAAACCACGGAGTGGGAAGATAGTGCCAGTGTAATCTGGGATGAGCAAAGCTTGAATTCCTCTGAGAGGAAAGGTAAGGAAAATGCTAATGTAATTACTTTTTGGAACAATAGCATCTAAGTGAAAACTCATATCTTTATTTTCAGCCCTGCTTCAGTATACAATAACCAGGAAAGTAGGAAAGGACCACGTGGAGATATCTGGAGGAGGCAATTTCCTCCCAGCCCATAGAGGAGAAAGCCCTGAATGCTGCTGCTTCCAGCCAGTGGAAATCTGTTTTGATGTTGTTGCTCTGAGTTTATGAGCTGTTCTTTTCAGCTGGAAGGGAATTGCCTGGCAATTGTAGTTTTACCCTTTTCACAGGAATACAATGCTGAGCCTTCCCTGCTGGAGAAAGGAGGTGCAAAGCTCCGGAGTTGGAAGACACCTGGTGGAAATATGCTGCCAGGAAGTGATTTTGAGATGAGGAAATCCAGAAATAGTGAAATGATAGCCCCAGGGGATGTTTTCAGGCTTTCAGAAGGAGGGATGAATTAGAAATTGACTATGAATGAGCACCACACCTCATCTAGGAAGTCTTTTAGGTGTAAGGCAGGCTTATAGCTGGGTACTCTACATATTAAAGACAGGAATGCAGCCTGGAGCTCTACTAGGTGGGAGGAAGAAAATGACCTTTCCTCCCAGGATTAGCATATTTTTCCAGTGACTTTCCCTTCCCCCTTCCCATTTATTGGAAGGATTCAGAAGAGTATTGAGTTTGAGAAAGTGAGGGACCCTGAACTCAGAGAGCCCTTAAAAGGTAACCTTCAAATTGTTGCTACCTGGATGCCATTTGGGACAGCAAATTGGTACTGTGGATAGAGCA
Source organism: Gracilinanus agilis (assembly GCF_016433145.1). Classification (NCBI taxonomy): domain Eukaryota; kingdom Metazoa; phylum Chordata; class Mammalia; order Didelphimorphia; family Didelphidae; genus Gracilinanus; species Gracilinanus agilis. Next base: position 183,123,562 of record NC_058132.1, on the reverse strand, counting down.
CCCAGCCTGGAGTCAGAAGACTTGAGATCAAATATATCCTCGCACACTAGTTGTATACCCTGAACAAATCACTTAAGCCTATTTGCCTCAGTTTCCTCATCTGTAAAATGAGTTGGAAAAGGAATTGGCAAATTGTCCTTCTGTCTTTGCCAAGAAAACCCCCAGAGAGGTCAGAAAGAGTCATGCCTAAAGAGTTCATGACTAAATGATAGATGCAACTTAGTAGATGGAAAATAGGCAAGGATCCACTAAGAATTTACTTACTATCACTATAGCAATGAGTAAGTCACTTAACTACTGTCTGCCTCAGTTTCTTCATCTACAAAATGAGTATAATAATAGCAACTACCTTACAGGGTGGTATGAGGATTAAATGAGATAATAATTATAAATCACTTAACAACTGGCACATAGTAAGCACTATATACATTTTAAATATTAACTATTATTCTAAATCTAGGTCCCACTGAAGCATCTCATGGGCATATTGTTCTTGGTGACCAGAAAGTTGAGGTTAAAATACAGGCTTAAGCCAGAAGGTACTATTTAGCTGTGGTGACTGTGCTTGGTACCTGGAGTGAAAAATTTCCTGGAGCATCCTTTGCCACTAGGATTAAGAAATCTCCTGAGAAACCCATCTCTCTGGCTTTCACTTTGACTTAATGGAAGAAAAGCTACTAAGTATCTCCCCTCTCTGGTGTCATACTTAAAATTCTCTGGAGACTGTATCTTAATTTATAATTATTTATTAAATAATAAAAAGCAGGCAAGAGAAAGAGAAGATGCCAGCTCCCTATGGCCAACCTAACTGCATACCTAGTCACTCTGATTTCAAGGAAAAAAGCCCTCACTTTCTCCCAATACTCCAGTTTATGCTCTTTACGAATTCCTTTTTCCAAGCCTCTCTTCTCTGATCAGAGCAAGAGGTGGGTCTTTTGGATGGCAGGAATCACCTTTAAAATGACTGCTCAGTGAGCATGTTTACTTTTCTCTACCACATGTTGGCAAACCTATGACACATGGGCCAGGGAGGCTGCTCTCCTCTCCCTCTCCAAACATGCCTGAGGATATTTCTCACATCACCCACCCCTCTGCCCAGCAGCCCAATGGGAGCACTTCCTCCTTCCCTTGGATAGGGTAAGGAAGCAGCTCACATGCAGGGCAAGAGTTACAGTTAAATAGCACTTGATTGCAAAAAGGTTTGGCATCACTGCTCTACCATATTATCTTAAGAGGCTTACTTACAAATAAGAAGTTTTGTCTCCTCCCACATTTAACAAGAGGGTGAGGGAAGAAGTAAGTTGTAGCTTCAGTCTTAGCATTAAACTTTTTTTTTTCTTTAAAATCCAAAGTTTGTCTTGGGGTGACAAAACTGGGATCCAGGTTTCCACACTTGTCCAAGGTTTTGATATATTCTCCAAAAGAGCCATAGCAAAAAAAAATTAAAAATAAAACAAACAACAAAAAAAAACCTCAGGATATTTATGTTAAAATCGAATCTCAGAGCTCACCCTAACTCTTTTGAAGAAAAGATAGCATCTCAGTCAGAGAATCTAGCCAAGACCAGAGAAGAACTAAAGAGGATCTTAACAGCTGAATTCTTAGTAGCTGTTGTCAAGAAGCAAATAGCAATAACAGGACCTGCTGGAATGACCAGGAGTGGTTGTGAGACACTAGGAGGAAGCAATGGATAGCAGAAACTACCTGCCCTAAACACACACACACACACACACACACACACACACACACATTCACAAAGACCATAAACTATGTGAGATCAACATTGAGCAGAATGAATGAGAGTAGCAAGATAGCATTACCAGAACACTTTGATATCTCTCATGAGTTCAAGACATGAGCTATCCATATATACTTAAGCCCAGGTCATACATGTCCCTAATGTGTGTTCAGTTCCATGTATGCTCTCTAGCCACATTTGTCCCCTACATGCATGCTTTCCTATGTGTGTATTCTGTGGAAATTAGGTGGTGCAGTAGGAAAAAAAAACATTGAATTTGGGAGTCAGGAAGACTGGAGTTCAAATGCTGTCCCAACAGAGGGATAATAATATTACCTATAATTTGATATTGCAGGGTCAAACAAAATGACATATGTACAGCACTTGCAAACCTTTTATGTATTTTTAATCTAATTTTTTCTTCTCTTATTTTTTGTTTTTGGGGTTATTTTTGAGAATTGATTCATATACTTCCCAGCTTAGCCATGCATCCTGGAGTGTTTCTAGTTTTGGTCTACCCTCCTGAGGGGAGATTGTATAATTATCCTATAATATAAAGTTTAAGCTCTTTTAAAGTAATTTTAGGAAAAGAAAATCGCCAATACCCTGGACCAAGAAAGTGGATCTTTTAGAGAAGATGTTATATGGATGCTTGCAGAAATCACATACTACATGAAGAGATCCAGAGTGAACTTTTGGATATAATGAACTGAATTGAAGGGGGTTGAACCTATCATTTATTCTAATTATAAACTCTTATGCCAAAGGGGAGTACCCCCTAATTGGCTTTTTATCAATGTGCCTATCAACCATTTTTTTCTCATTTTTCCTTATTTCCTAGTTCAGTGATGGGCAAACTATGGCCCGCAGGCCAGATATGGCCCCCTGAAATGTTCTATCTCTTGTGCAACATTATTCCTAATCTGACTTCGAAAGAGTTGCTTTAGAAACAGACTGACAGATGAGCATTTCCTTTCCTTTGGCACCTTTTTAAAAAGTTTGCTCATCACGGCCCTAGATTGTTGTAATTCCCTTTATGTAAGGTGCCATATTTTATACCCCTTAGTGAAAGAATCTTAAGAGTATAGACTCCATATGTGGAATGATTCATTTGGGAGACCCGACATGTTAATTTCCTGAAAAAACCCAAGTGAGGAGATTTAACATGCTGGTGTCCCAAAGAATTGGGGGGGAGGGGAGGATTATGAGAGAAATCTTTGAGAGGCTTTGGGTCATGAGGATAGAATGGCAGCTTTGGTAACCCATGTAGTCAGAAAAAAGCCAGCAATAGAGAAAGAAGATAAGAGATCACAAGACTTGGGCAGGAGAAATGTCCTCTGGACTGCCCCTTGGACTGCCTCCCTAGACAGCCCAGGCAAAATAGAAAGTCACAGCTGGCTCCTGAGACATGATGTATAAGAATCAGTGGGCAGAGAAACTGAGGCAAGAATGGATTTCAGGGTCTTCTCTTCCGTGTTTGGAAAAGAAGCTGGCTGGACTTCCATGTGAGGGTGGCTAGGGGGCCCACATGACAGCTAGAGAATAGCAAGCTAAATGGAGTGCAAGGAAAGTAGTTTCTCTCTCTCTTCCATCCATTTCCCCTATTCCTTTTTGCTTAAATAAAATTATTAGGTTTACACTCAGTTTCAAAAAATTACCCATATTATACCTTAAAGCACTCTATGAGTACCAGCTATTAAAATTACTTATCTATTCTTCCATTGATTGTGTGTGTGTGTGTGTGTGTGTGTGAGAGAGAGAGAGAGAGAGAGAGAGAGAGAGAGAGAGAGAGAGAGAGGCAGACAGACAGAGAAAGAGAGACTGTGCCCCAGGTTAACGGGGTTGGGGGTGGGGACACATCAACTATTACTTTTTTCCTATGCTGTTTTATTCTTTTGCTTTGAATTAACTGGATCTCTTTTGGCAGACTAGGAAAAAAAGTAAACACATCTATTGTGAGTTGTAGTTTTGGATAGGCACAGACCTAGAGAATACACTGAAATACACTGATCATGGATGAGCTATGTCTATGGGACCAACTGTGTAAGTCAGAGGGTTCTCTTCCCCTCTGCTTCCATCCTCCTCTACCTAAAAGTAAATGGAAAGGAGAAGATTACAGCTCTCCTAGCTACTGCTCTCTACAATCAATCAATCAAAAGCACTTATTACGGACTTGTTCCAGGCACCATGCTGCTTGGTTTGAAAATAAGGACTGTCCTACAGTCAGTTTCCATTGCCCCATTACTGTGGAAGATTTTTATGATCTGGGTAGTAGATGATTCTGTCAGAATATTTATAGGACAAGAGATTGGTTATTTTGATTGCTTTCTCCATCTCTAACTCTACTGCCCAGTTTAATATGTATTCAGCTTGTATTTAATTGAAAATAATTAATTTTACCCTTGACAATCAATCACTGCAAAGACACGTTAAGAAAATGCAAGGTCATCAAATTCTTAAATATTAGCAATTCTCCTGTCTCTGCTAGGACAACATTTCCATAGTCTGGTATTTGAGTTAATTTTCACAAAGGCAAAAGCTGTGTCATGCTTTTAATTAAAAGTCAGTCAATATTTTGAATCATCCAAAGAACAAAGAGCTATGTGAATAGGCAATTTAGGAGTCCTATAAGTTTCTTAAATTTCCTTCATGTCTGACTAGAGTTGGTGAGTGACTGAAGTGTAACTGGACTTCCAACCAAGTCTGGGACATTTTGGGGTGATTATATGACTGCTGAGGAAGATATAACTCATAATTGATGGAAAGAATGCCAAAGTGACACTATAAATCTGCATAAGGCACAGAGTTAACACTATAGTGTCTTTGGGGAAAGAGACTTGCAGTTCCAGACACTCTTCAGGAGAGATGTGAAAAAATAAATACTTTGGGAGCTGAAGTCCCTCATCATGTCTGGATTTCCGACTTGCCTCCCCAGAGACTTCAGAGACTTTTCTTTCAGTAAGATGGGGCTCTCACCCTTGGTTTGAGTTGACATTTCATTTTGTTCTCAGCCAAAGAGCTCATTCACTTGTACATTTTCTGACATATTCAGATCTGCAGATTTTTTAGAATCCATGTTTACACTTTGTGTGGATAAATGGATTTATTCACTATTCACTATTTGTGATCGTAACCAGCTTTTGGTGAGAGGCAAGGCTTTGGAGTATAAACTAAACAGGGAAGTACCTTACCCCTTAAGAGCAAGCATGGAAGCACTTTTCTTTCCACATCTGTCTGGAAGTATTGGGGAAGGGAAGCCAATGCCTTTCTTGGAGATAAGCAAGAGAAAGAGATAATACCCATTGCCCTTCTCTTGCTCTCTTCAAGTCAGAAATTGCAGGCTGTTTCCTTTGGGAAAAGGTGAATCAGATTTCAGAGATGTCCATCACACCTGGGTTTCATTTAGACAACCCATGTGAACATACATGTCTTCCACTGGAAAACTGTGATTCTGATGAAAACACATTAGTTCCTTTTTGTAGGACTAGATGGTAAAATAAATCAGAACCTAGCTCCCACTTCTTGTTCCAACCTTTATAAAAGCTACTGAAGGATCAGATTATGACTTTCTTTAGGGGATGAATTGTCTTTTACCTCTTTTTGTATCTCTAACACTTAGCACAGTAACTGGTACATAGTAGGGACTTAATAAATGTTTATTGATTAATTGATTGAAACATCCATCATGCTAATCATCCTGGCTTGCAAAAGAAGGATAATTAATCAAAATCACTTCTGGATTGAAGTTTTTAAATATTTTTAATTTTAAACAATTAGTAGAATGTTACTGAAATCTTTCAGAAAATTGTATATGATACTCCTGAAGAACAAGAAGGGAACCTTTACTTTGCATCAAAAGGCTGCCTCATTGGGGCTTTTCATTATTTTGTGTCAGTGAATGATATTTTTCAGTTTAACTTACTGTTATTGTTCAGTCATTTTTCAGTCATGCTAGATTCTTTGTGACTCTATTTGGGGTTTTCTTGACAAAGATACTGGAATTGTTTGCCTTTTCCTTCTTGGAATCATTTTATAGATGAGGAAACTGGGACCAACAGGGTTAAGTGATTTCCCAGGATGACATAGCCTTCAATCAGATTTGAATTCAGGAAAATTAGTTTTCTTGACTCTAGATCTGTCATTCTATCCACTGTTCCATGTAGCTGCTTATTATTATTAAATGTATATTTATTTATAGGTTACATTTTGAGTTTATTAATCCATACATGTATTGCTTATAAATACACATATTAAATATTACATATATATTTTATATTAAGGTTAACTTAACCTAGAACAAATCAGCTCTAGAGAAAGCTTTATGATCCAGCCAGGAGAGTCAATGGCCTCAGGCCACATTGCTGTGGAACTCTAGAAAGTACTACTAGATTCCATAAATATTTGAGAAGAAGTAGATTCTCCTTCACTTGAGATTTTTAGGCAAAGATTGTCCCATATATTGTAGAAGGACTTATTGTTAAGATATGAGTTAGATCAGACTGCCTCTAGTTTTGAGAAACTATGAGTTTATTTACTGAGTAAAACCTCCATTGTCTTGGATCTTTGTTTTGCTGAGAACAGCTAAATCATTCATAGTGGATCTTTGTACAATATTGTTATCACTATGTACAGCATCCTCCTGGTTCTGCTCACTTCACTTTATGTCAATTCACATAAATCTTTCCAGATTTTTCTGAAAACATCCTGCTCATCATTTCTTATAGCACAATCATGTTCTATCACAATCATTTATTACAATTTGTTCAGCCATTCCTCAATTGATAATCAACTGCATAATTTCCAAATTTGCTAACACAAAAAGAATTGCTATAAATATTTTGGTACGCATAAATTCTTTTCCTTTTTTTTCTTTAAATCTGTTTTTTGATACAGATTTAATAATGGTATTACTGGGTCAAAGGGTATGCACAGTTATGGGGTCCTTTGAATATAGTTCCAAATTGCTTTCCAGATTTGTTGGATCAGTTCACAATTCTACCAACAGTACATTAGTATCCCAGTTCTCCCACATTTCCTCCAACATTTATCATTTTCCATTTTTGTCATATTAGCCAATATGATAGGTGTAAGTTAGTATCTCAGAACTGTTTTATTTGCATTTCTCTAGTCAATAGTTACTTCTCATATGACTATAGATAGCTTTGATGTGTTCATCCGAAAACTGTCTATTAATATCTTGTGACTTTTTAACAACTGGGAAATGAATCGTATTCTTATAAATTTGATTCAGTTCTCTATAAATTTGAGAAATAAGGCCTTTATCAGAGAAACTTCCTATAAATATTTTTTAAATCAGTTTTTTTGTTTTCCTTCCCTCTTTGAGCCAACTCCTATAAGAGTAAGGTTCAAATACAGAACAGTGTCTTTCAACTTCTTTTTGTTTGTAGCACAATATTCCTTGTACCCTGAATATTCAAATCAACAACAAAGAAAGTTTCCCTAGGCACCAGGCCTCCAACCCTATTACCCAACCTTGGGAGTCTCTTGTTTCCCTGCCCCTTCCTGAGCTTTAGTCTTTCTTAGCTCCTTTTCCTCTCATTTATTTTTTCCTCCAGTGGTTGGAGTTTACACTGTGACCTTCCCAGCCCCAAGCCAGAAAGCACAAGCAGCCATTTGTGATAGGGGCCTGAGGCTGGGTCTGGGCCAGGGCCTGGGCTGGACCTAAGGACTGTGGAAGTTCATAGCAAAAAAGCCTAATGCCCCTCTCAGGCACATCCTCAGAGAACAGTTTTGTTAAAAGTAGAAGTTCTTTTCCTCAAAGAGTTTTCAATTTATTGAGAGGATTCGACTTAAACACTGGAAACAATGGAAGGATGGGATTGAGCATCTCAAATAAAAATCAAAGGCCTTTCTCCTCTCTTTTTCTTCAGTCAAAGCAGTAATATTTTGAGAATAAACTGAGATACTCCTTTCCTCTTCCAATTTCTTATCTTTTAGGACCAAGACTAATAATCTTTTTTTTTCCCCAAAATTCTATGACTTGAGACATGTGGCATAATTTATTTCTTCATTTAATTAGAATTTTGCTTTTACATTTTTTTTTGCAGAATTTTACCCCATGCCTAGAAATAATTATAGCTACCCTGAGGGGATCCTGGGGATGGAAATTATTAATTTAGACACTGTAGCTTGAAGGTTTTTATTCTCATGTGGAAATCACTTTCAGGGTGTGATATCTCCACATTAGCCAATCTTTGCTCTCACTATGAATAGTCCAGAACCTGCTACTCCTCTGCCAAGGGAAAAGAGTATTTTACAGCCTGACCAAAAAGCTCTTAGATTTGTTAGGAGACAATTAAATGATGATTCATGTTATGAAACATTAAATTTTTATAATAAAATGTACTGATTTTAGGCCTGTGTAAAGATACGGTAGGCAGGCTAGATTTCATATTCAACATTGATTTATAAAGATCTGTCTCTGCAGCCCCAACTACAAATCTTCCCATCAATGAATGAGGTAAGGGCAAAGACTTTTAGAGTTGCTATCCAAATGGTCTATTAGCCTGTGGGATTGTTTTGGAAAATTCCCACTGTGGCAAGGATTTCGGATCACCTCATGTTGGATTGTGTCCATGAGAATTATCTTCTTGACACTCAGATGTTGTTGATCCCAATATTGTGAGAGGTAGCTAGGTGGCTCAGTGGTTGGCATACTATGTCTGAATTCAGGAAAACTTGAATTCAAATCTGGATTCAAACATGTATTAGCTCTGTGACAGCTGAACAACTCACTCTGTTTGCCTCATTTTCCTCATAAAATAGACCCATCTCTCTGGATTGTTGTAAAGATCAAGTGAGATAAAAATTGTAAAGTGCTTAGCATAATACCACAATAGGAAGCACAATAGAAATATTAACCTATTATTCCCTAAACATTGTGGAATTTCTTTAATCTCTTCCTTGAAATGGAGACCAGTGGCTACTTCTAGAGAAGACCTTGGAGTCCCTCCTCTCTTGGAAGTCCATGATGAATTTCAAAAGGTCCACAAATATGGATAGAGAAAAATGCATCTATTTTCATTAAAACCTCATTTTCTTTATAGTACTATATATTTTATTTTATGCATTTATTCTGAGAAGATGTCTATAGGCTTTACCTAATGGTCAGGCAGCCAGCTAACATTTATTAAGCCTATTATATGCCAAGCATTGTGCTAAGTGTTGGGGATATAAAGAAAGTCAAAAACAGAAACAAATACAAAAAACCAGGGTTTGCCCTCATGAAGCTCATGGTATAATGGGTCTCTGAAACAAAACTGCCCCTTTGCTGGGGCAATGATGACCTGGACAAGGAATTCCACTACCAAAGCAAGACCCAATCCAGTGATTTTTAGCCAATTATTTTAAATTACAAATAAGGAAGGCAATTAGTATATATTTCCCATGGGTTTCCCTTGTTCCTTTCTGCATTGAAAGTCATAGTTGCAGCCCAAAAATCTCACATTTAAGTCTTCCCATTTGTTTTAAGGAAACTTCTACCCCAAAACCCAACTCAACATTAGGACTATATTTGCAACTGGTCCAATTGTTCCCCTAGTTATCCAGTGATGAGAAGGCCAGAGACAGGAACCTGTGATAATCCACCACACTTTACATTTTCCCAGTCACACAGCTAGGAAGATTCAAAGATGTGGAGAATTTAAGCTCCCAGTGTACTTCTAAATATTGCCTACAAAAAAGCAATTAATTTAGTAAAGCAAATATTACCTATAAGGCTTACCTCAAAGAAAGTATTTTTTCTCAAATATCTGTCAAAATTCTACAAATTTCCTTGAGAGATATAACAAAATAACTTCTTTTTAGACCACTGATTATCAATATCAAATGAAGAACACAAAAGGGAAATGTAAGCTCATTTATGGTATTGGCCACATTCAAGAAGGTTGTCCAATCAATAATCAATCAACAGGCATTCATTAAGCATCTGCTATGGGCTGACCGCTGTCTAATTCAGTCTAATCACAAATTATTAAGTCTGCTAGTGGTCAGGCACTGTGCTAAGTGCCATGGTTACAAAAAGAGATAAAAACAAAACGAGCAATCCCAGCTATTTATGAAATGAGTTTTCTAAAGATAAAGATAATGACATTCTCCAGATGATCCTCAGTCATTCAGTTAATAAACATTTATTAAGTGTCTACTATTTTCCAGGAACTCTACTAAGCTCCTATTAGCAGAAAGCATTGTACTAATTTTATCAAGCCCCAGGACTCTACAGAGGCTCTTAAAAGAAATCGATGATAACTTAAAAGAGCACCAAACAATTGTCCAAACTAGAAAAGCCCTAGTGCTTGTGAAAAATGCTATTCTCCAAACTATGATAAATATGATAGACAAATCAACAATCCAGCCAGCAAGTACATATATCTTGAACAAGCAGTGAAGGAGGCAAGAAACTGAGCCCAGAACTGAATAAGTGGAGGAGAATTTGGAAATTTTTTTTTTGAAATTTTTTTTAAACCCTTAACTTCTGTGTATTGGCTCCTAGGTGGAAGAGTGGTAAGGGTGGGCAATGGGGGTCAAGTGACTTGCCCAAGGTCACACAGCTGGGAAGTGTCTGAGGCCGTTTGGGATTTTTTTCTGAGAAGTTGTGGAGGGCTTTTGCTATGTCTAACTTTATCCCTAAAACAAAAGGCTCATCCTTTTAACATCAATAGCCTACCAGTAATGTTGCACACATGGCTACACGTTATGGTACACCAAAGTCTCTGAAGAATAAAAGCTGAGAATTCTCCAAAGGGCAAGGGATAGACATATGGTAGACATGAGTATGTGGCAAACTATTATCAATGAAGTATTACATAGGATGAGTAGCAAGAAAATTATTTTTACATAGATATATGACTAGAAAAAGAGGTGGATGGATCCTGTAGTGAGATCAAATCTCCCATACTCTGTCAAGAAGAATAGATGGACCCAAGTTCATTAAGCAAACCTTCATTATAGGAAATATGGGAGAATATGAACAAGAGACTCACATAATGAGAAGGCAAGGATGAGTTTTGATCTAAAGAACTGAAGGGACTATTCATATCAGTGAAATCATAAATCCATTGTGATATGTAAATGTCCAAAGTTCACTTAAAGCTTGGGGACAAATATACAAATAAATTCATATAAAACAGGTACCTGGGGACAGCTAGGTGACTCAGTGGTTTGATAGTCTTCCTTCATTACATTCTAATTGGGGAAGGCAATATATAAAGGTATGGGGGAGGGTATGGTGTAGGGAGCAGGATGCTGATATTTGGAGAGGCAGAAACAGTGCTGGAAGAATAATGGAGCATGACCTGCCTGTATCCCTTCTCAAAATGAAGACTCTGGCAGGAACTCAACAGGAGAAGGGAAAATCAGGGCGTTTTCTAGGATGAGGTGAGACAAATAGATCTAATCATAAACAGAATAAACAAAATAGACAGGACAGGTCCAATCTGAATTATACCAAAATACAGGGTCTATCCTTTTTTTCCTTTAAAATTTTATTATCCTAAATTCAAATAATTATCTATGAGCATGAGTATTTCTATATACAAGAAAAGAAAAATGTTGATTGTACATGAAAGTAAGAATTTCTTTTAGTTGCAGATTATATTTCTCAAAATACATATGATGAATTTAACAATTTTAAAAGTTGTCCGTATATATGTCTCCTTCTGAACCTTGTGCTCTCTTCTGAGCTCTTTAAAAAATGCTATTATGATCTTCTTTTGTTTGTTTGGGACATCAAAAAAAAAAAAATTCCCTCATGACAAATAAGCCCAGTAAAGCAATCCAAGTCTATTGTATAGCTAGAAATATCTTGAATCCTCAAAACTACATTACCCAAAATTCCTTTCTGTATTACCTAGAATGTTTTTCCCTTTGTTCATGTTTGTGTGGTCACCTTTGAATAAGTTCTGAGGTTCCACCTCTCTCTTCCTCAATTCTCTCCATAAGCGCAGCTGGGTTAGGGCACCTTTTGGGCTAGCTTTTTTACTTTAGTTGTTATTAACAAACCTTACAAAATATAATACTTTAGTTATTGTATATTAATTTTAAAACCCACACTATGCTTTGGCTATATTCAAAAATGTTTTTTTTCAATCTCTCTCTCAGTATATTACATGATCTCCTTGTTACTCTAGTCATGGTTAGTAATAGCATTGACCAGAGGTCTTAAATCTTTCACAGTTCCTTTTCTTCATAATGTAGTTGTTATGTGAATTATTCTCCTGGTTCTGCTCATTTCACCCTACATCAGTTCACATCAGGTTGTTTTTCTGAATCCAATACTTCATTATCCAGATTTGTTCAGCTGTTCCCCAACTAATTCCCTTAGTTTAAATTCTTTGCTACAACAAAAAGAAATGCTACAAGAATTTTTGTCCTTTCTCTTTTTCTTGTATCTCATTGGGGGAAATGCTTAGTAGTTCAAAGTTCCAACTTGTTGACAGAATGACTAGACAAATTCACCACTCCAACAGTAATGCATTGTCCTACTCCTCCCACAGCCTCTCTAACTGTCATTTTCCTTTCATCTTGATCAATGATTCCCAAAGTGGTTGCCACCGCCCCCTGGTGGGTGCTGCAGTGATCCAGGACAGTGGTGATGGCCACAGGTGCATTTATCTTTCCTATTAATTGCTATTAAAATTTTTAAAAAATTAATTTCCAGGGGGCTAAGTAATATTTTTTCTAGAAAGGGGGAGGTAGGCCAAAAAAGTTTGGGAACCACTGGTCTTGATTCAAATTCTGGAGATAAGAGTTCCTGGTATGGAGGATCAATTTATTGACTAGGTTAGCAACAATAAATTCATTGTCAGTGGTCTCTCTCCATAACCAACCCCAAAGATACAGGGTCTTGAGTCATCTTAGATGTTCCTGCTGTCTCTTTGACAATTTGTTTTTGGGCCCTCCCTTGAAAAGGAAAAGGCAGCTGTAATTAGATAATGCTTAATGAGGAGATGGGCTAAGACATCTCAGTCCCACATAGTTACCATATCATTGAGGGAAGAAATCAGCTGAAAAAGTGGCCTGGTCATGAGATTTCAGTGGCCCCCCGCTCATGGCCTCATGATTTTTGTTATATCTCATGATCTGGGAAAGAAAAACCACTTCACTCTGGTCAGGTTTCACCTTAATGAGGCAAATTGCCCCAAATCTTATTGAAGAGGACCAAGGACAGACACTTATAGCCCCTGGTGGGGGAGGATGTGGTTCAGGATAGATCTTATTTACTGAGTGAAGAGTACTCAAATTCCTAGTTGGGTAGGGTACAGCCAAATTTGGTTAAAAGTAAATACTTTAGAGTTTGAATTAATAACATTTCTAGGACTGATTTGTCAAATCATGCTGTATTTGATTGGTCAAGTCAGTCCCACACAATTCCCTTCACTTACCTGGATAGTTAGGGAGCTCAAGCAAATCAATGTAACTAGCATATTTATTTTCACAATTTTGTTTGTGCAAAAGTTTCTCAAATTTTTTAAAATTAAAATTACTTGCTTTTTCTTCTATAATTGATCTTCTTTATACCTTATTAGTCATAAGTTCTTCCTTTGTCTAAAATTATTAAAAATATTTCCTTACTTGCTATGTTAATTTATTTATGTTATGACCTTTTATATTTAGATCATGTATCCTTTTGGAACTTATCATCTAAAATTGTGAGATCATGGTCCAAACCAACTTTTTGCTAGACTTTTTCCAGTTTTCCTCTTAGTTTTTATCTAGTAGAAAGTCTTTCCCTCAGTAATTAGGGTCTTTGGGTTTACTGAACACTCTGCAACTCTGTTTATTTTCTTATTTATGTTCTTTAAATAATCTTTTCTACTTATCTACTTTTTTATTATTTTAGCCAGTGTTAAATAATTTTAATTATTCTTTTTAGTTCTGTTTAAATTCTGGTAATAAGTTAATATAGTAGATAGAGTATCAGGCCTCCAGTTAGGAAGTTCCAAAATGGCCTTTGACACTCACTAGCTGTGTGACCCCAAGTCACTTAATCCTATTTGCCTCATTTTTCTCATCTGTCCAATGAGCCAAAGAAAGAAATGGCAAGCTACTTTGCCAATGAAAACTCCAAACTGGGTCACAAAGACTTGGGCATGACAGAAACAACTGAACATAATAAAAAGTTCTGGACCTACCAGGTTATCTCCCCCTCTCAATTTTTTTTCATCATTTTGTTGAATGCAATGACGCTTAATAGATAACTTAACTTAGGTAGTACTGTCATTTTAAAAATATTCACATAGGCCAACCACAATCAATGAATATGTCTCCAATTATTTATCCATGTTGGTAAAGAATGTTTTATAGTTGTAATCATACAATTCCTCTGTGTGTGTTGGTGAACTTCAAAATATTTTATATAATCTGTAATTATTTTGAATGGAATTTCTCTACCTCTTCCTGTTGGGTTTTACTGGTAATATACAGAAAAGCTGATGATTTATGCAAGTTTATTTTATATCCCAGCACTTTGCTGAATTTATTGTTACAATTAACTCTGAATTGAATCTCTAGGATTCTCTAAGTAGACAATTACATGATGTATAAAAAGCAATAATTTTGTTGCCTCTTCACCTAGAGTTATTCTCTCAACTTTCTCTTCTTGCTTTATTACTATGCCTAATCCTAATATAACTAGAATCATCAAAATTTATTGAATAAAATTTTAGCTAATAAGGAATTCAAAATAACAGAACCAAAATGCAAGCAAATATCTCTAGAAAATTAGCTTTCTAACCACATTTAGTTTGGAGAAAGGAAATGAAAATTATTTTCTTCTGATGACCCTATTCTCAAAATTGATTTTGTAAATTTTTAATTGATATATTTTGCCTTATTTCACCTTCATTCACCAAATCGATCTCAAAACAAATCCTCCAGTTTCAGTAGATCAAATACAAGGAATCAGTGAATTTCCTTTCTCTTTTTCTCCTAGCCCCCTGTGATATTCTAAATGCGTTTCTCCTGAACAATATCTGTTATTCCCTCAGAACCAGAAAATCTTTACAACTTTTAAATTTTTTCCATAATTATTTTTCATTTAACACAGGATCTATCCCAAACCAATTAAGTGTTGGCATAATATATTTAATATGATAAAACATTCATAACTGGAAGAATAAACACATTGTTTAACACAACCTAATTTTTAAAAATTATCTAAGAGATAATGACAATTACATCATACTTAATCCAAGATAAAAGACCTCCAAAGAGAAATGAAAAGAAATTTGAAAAAAAAAACAGTATTTTTCTGCACCCACCAGAACTATAGGAGGGAATGGAATAGTGAGTTCTGATGACCAAATGAATTCATTCAAGATGCTATCCGAGGTGACTTATCCCCCAAATTTAAGCCTTATTATTAACAACAACCAAAAAAACATCTAATTTTTAAAAAGAGATCATTGAAATATTCCTAGAAAGAAAATGAAAATGAAGAAATTATTTTCTTCTAAAAAACCTCAAACAGAAATAAAAGAAAGGTAAACAATTACAGCATCCAAGTACAACCAGAAAATAAAAATAACAACGGAAGAGATTGTAAAAGGATTTCTTTCTAAATGCATATGAGAGAAAGTGGAAGCCAATAGAGGTGCTATTAGAAAAGCAGGTTAGAAATACCATGAAATGACTCTTACGATACCACATGTGGCCTTATAGGTGAGTCAATGATTTTTATAGGACTAAATTACAGAATGGGAGAGCAAATAAAAGGAGAGGAGGGGAGGAAGGAAAGAGAGAGGAGTATATGATATATTCCAGTCAAGTCAATGTCTAACAATGAAGGGAAAATAAATCCTATAGTCTCTCAGGAAAAAGAGTCTATTGAAGAATGGTCAAGGAGGCAAAGAAAGAGCTTGACTTGCTTTTCTAAATTGAGTTGGGTGTTCTAAATTTTTCTTGCTTCTCTAAATTCATTTGGAAAAAAGAAAATGAGGATACAGATAAAAAATGAAATGATACTTGTCCTCAAGGAGATTATAATCTGCTTGGAAAAGAAAGGGTTAATATGATGTAGAATATGAAAAATAATAAATAGATCCAGACAGAGTAGGAAAATCTGGGCATACAGAGAACACTTTTAACTAGGGAATTAGAGAAAGTTTCCGGAAGATGAAGATACACAGTGAATGAAGCCAGAGAGTCAATATTGGGGAATAGCTAACTGTCCATTTTGGCTAAAATATGAACTGTGAAATATGATTCAATCGAAAGCTGGCAAAGACAAAAGACAGAAATAATGTTAAAATGGAAATTGCAAAGAGGTCAATTTAGGTTTGATGTCAGGAAAAACTAAAAATAGGAACTGTCCTAAAGTGAGATCTGCTGCTTCAGAAAGTGGTGACTTCCCCTTCATTACAGGTCTTTAGGAATAGACAAGATGATTACTTCTTAGATGTGTTTTAGTAGGCATTCATTTAAGTTAATGAGTTAAACAAGATCATTGATAATAATAATAATAATAATAATAATAATAATAATAACAGCTAGCATTTCAGTAGTGTTTACTATGAGCCAGACACTGTGCTGAGCACTTTACAATTATAATCTTACATGATTCTCACAACAACTCTGTGAGGTAGATGCGATTATTACTCCCATTTTAGTCTCTCTCCTTTTTAAAAACCCTGATTATTGGTTCCAAGGCAGAAGAGGGTAAGGAGGGCTAAGCAATGGGAGTTAAGTGACTTGTCCAGGGTCACACAAGAAAGTGTTTATGGTCATATTTGAACCCAGGACCTCCTGGCTCTCAATCCACTGAGATCCCTAGCTGCCCTCAATTACTCCCATTTTACAGATGAGGAAACTGAGGCATAGAGAGGTTTAAGTGACTCCATTGCTCTATCCATAACGCCACCTAACTGCTTGTTTTTACTCGTCTCCCTTTTAGAACATGAATTCCTTTTTAAAGCAGGTCCTGGTTTGATTTGTTTGTTTGGATGACTGGTTTTCTTTCCTTTGTATTTCCAGGGTTTAGCACAGTTCCTGGCATCCTTAATTAATGCTTGTTGACTGATTGACTGATTGAGGGGGTTTCTAAAAAATCTTGACTACAAATGAGGATGGGCTGGCTGATGACCTCTTCGTCTAAAAGATGCTTAGTGCTAGACTAAAAGTCAGGAGAGAATTGGATTTAGATGCTCCCAGGAATACTTTTAATTAAATGACCATGGGCAAATGCCTTAATCTCTTACAACCTCAGTTTTCTCATCCATAAATTGAGGATAATAATTCCCATAGTTATTTTCTTACAGTGTTATTATGAGGGTAAAATGAGATTATAGGAATAGATAAAGAGTTGGAAGAAACATTAGAGGCCAACTAGTCCAATTCCCTCATTTGATAGATAAGGAAATTCAGGCTCAGGGTGGTGATGAATTTACCAAAGTCACAATATGTACCAAGTGGCAGAAGTGGGATTTGAATTCAGGTTCTCTTACTCTAAACCAGTGGTTTTTGCATGTCTTAAAGCAATATACACTCATGCAAATATGTAGGTATAGGGAGCTCTTGGTCAGTAAACATCTTTTTTTTTTTTTAAACTCTTACTTTCTGTCTTCTTATCAATTCTAAGACAGAAGAGAGGCTAGGTAATCCACACAAAGTGACTTGCCCAGGGTCACACAGGTAGGAAGTGTTTTAGACCAAGTTTGAACCCAATCATTCTATTTAATTATAATATATAAAAATTGTGTTTGTATATATAATAGTCTATCTAACAGTTTAAAAAAATGTATTGAGGTCCCCCCAACTTTTGGTTTGGCACTCTATCCACCTGCAAGCTAACTGCCCCCAGTAAATATCTTCTAACTAATTCAGAGAAGCCAACTGTTCTGCAAGTTAGTCTTGGATAGTTGGCTGGGGCATTAAGAAGTTAAGTGACTTACCAGGTGTCATACAGACAATATGTCAGAGCTGGGACTTGAACTCAGATATTCCTGATTCTTGGGTTCTCTCTCCATCTCCTCCCCAAGGACATCTCCACAAAATGTCAGCAATATTCATTTTTATTTTTCATCACTGTAGTTAGGAGGGAGTTGATCAGTAGATAACTAAATGATCAGTTGATTTTCCCTAACCAAGTCGATGAAATCATAGAATGTAAGGGGCAGATAACATATATGTTGGCCTTTCATTGGTCATGGTATTCTGCATGAGCTATGTGCCCAGTAGGAAATACTTCACCACACTCAACAAGGAATAGGCAGAATGAATTAAGGATCAAGATGGAGGAAGCTTTATGAATCAAGAAAAAGCTAGCCCTAGCTCATGGGAGTTGAGCTGTAGAGAGGAACAGATTATGAGCTCAGCTAGGGGACTTGCCCCACAGAGATGTTGTACACAGAATGGGCAGCACCAGAAGTAAAAGAACATTGAGAGCCAGGGGAGAAGATAGTTGAGTTGCCTTGGTCCTGTATGTTTCCCAAAGTGTGTGCCTTTCTACTGGAGTATTATATGGGTTTTCTTGCTCACCATGTACTTGCAAGAGAGTTTAGGAGAGAATGTTTTATAGCTAAGGTCTTGAAGATATCATTTTAGTAAATGCCTTTATTTTTAGCTAAATGAAGCAACTACTGAACTATTAAAAGAATAATTCTACAGTAAATGTTCAAGAGCACAGTGGACAGTCAAGAAGACCAGAGTTCAAATCCAGCCTCAGACACTTACTATATGATCCCAGGCAAATCCCTTACTCCTGTTTGCCTCTGTTTCCTCATCTATAAAATGATCTGGAAAAGGAAATGGGAAACCATAAAAGTATATTTGCCAAGAAAATCCCAAATTGGATCACAAAGAATCAGGCATGACTGAAATGAATGAACAAGAAATTCAAAAGCTAATTTTAGGAACACAGTCACAAAGTTTCCTGAAACTTATGCATAGCTTGCTATAACAATATAACCTAAAATTTAATACAGTTATTTTTTTCTACTTTGCAGGGGTAAGGGGCACACTCCCACAATCTGGAAAATCCATGTAAAAATTTTTGACCCTCCCTTTGTACCAGAAAAGAAGTCTGAATCTTTTCTTTTCCTTTCATGGGGTATTTACAGTACTCTATTTTAAATTTGGAGTCAAGTATGAATTTCTGAGTTTCTAAACTTTTTCTGTGTCAACTGCTGGCCTTGGTAAAGCATCTGTGGCTTCTGCAAAACTCCCCTAAAAATTACCATTTAATTTCTTTGCCAACTTGTGATATATTGAAACAGTAGCGGGGATGTCTTTATGAGGGGAACGGATAACTGTACTGGAAAGATCACTGGTTTTGGAGTCAAAAGACTTGAATTCCTATCTAGGGAGAGTCACTTGTTACTGGTGGGTAAGTAAATTTTGAGCAATCATTTCCCTTTTCTGGGCTTCAGTTCTTTCAGATGCCTAGTGAGGGGGTTGGACTAGGTGAATCTATAGGTAAACATGCGTAAGTAATCTCTCCTTACCTCAGGCATGTAAACCCCAAAGCTCCTACCAGCCAGGAAAATTAATCCTATTTTTTCCCCACTGAGCAGTATTCTTTCTTCTCATCTCAGGTGGTCCACTTTGTTTTTGTTTTTCTCTTTGGCTAATCTTTTTACCTTGCTGCTAGGAAGGCATCTCTCCTCAGCCAGCAAATCTTTGTCCTCATTCCCTCTCCTTCCTGGTCCAGTATATCCCTACACCCCCTGGACTGCCACACACTGTAGAAACATCAAGAAGGGCCCAATGCTGCCCACTACCCTTATCTCCCCTGATAACATTTGGCCCAGATTTTCATGCCCCCTGGGACCAGCAGCAACCCTACTGCTTGCTCAGCTGGAGCAGTCACAGAAGCCAGAGACTTGATCAAAAAATGGCCCTGACCCCGACCTTGCTATTCTGTACACTTGAGGCTGCATCAGTGAAAACAGATGGTCTGGCTATAAAGCCACAGATGCCAATCAGGTACGCTGTTAGGGGACACGCTCTGTAATCAGGGTAGTTTCAGATGGCATCTGCTTCTCTGTCCCTGTAGGGGCAGAAAATTATTGGAATCCTCTGCTACATATATGTCCTCCCTCCAGCATCCAGGGTCTTGAAACTCCCCTCCCTGAAAGGATTTCCTATTGAAGAACGCTGACTTGCCAGCGGGTCGGGCAGCTCTTCTTTTCCTCCTCCGCAGGTAAAGAGAATCAGAATAGAAAGAGCCCTCGGAACTGACTAGATTTGAACTCTAGTACAACGGATGTTACACCTGAGGAAACTGAGGCTCTAGAGGGGGAAATGACTTAGCCAAAGTCACAAAGGCAGCCAATGGAGCCAGGACCGGAACCGAAGTCCTTGGGTTGTCGATCCAGGACTTCTTTCCAGACTGTCGAAGATGGTCCTAACAAAAGATTTGTCCTCTGTCTTATTTCATATTGACACTGGATTTTTCTCCCTTATTAAATAGAAGCCCTGCCCTACCATCTGTATCCTTATTCTTCCAAACCAGTGCTTTGAGGGCAGAGAGTGCTTGCTTTTCCTAAGATCTCCCAATCTTGCATAGATTTAAGCATTTATTCAATGTTTTTGTTGTTTAACCAAATGGATTTGCCCTCAGGACAATGGGAAGTTTGCCCTCTAGTGGCTTGTGGGGTGATTTATGTGTTTGGTAACTGCCAAATTCTATCAATTCAATTTAACAAATATTTAACTTTCTTACTATGTCCTAAAGGATGTTTCTGCTAAGGGTAGCTAGATGATAAAGTGTATAGAATGCCAGGCTTGGAATCGAGAAGACTCATCTTCCTGAGATCAAATCCAGCCTCAGACACTTACTAGGTGTGACCCTGAGCAAGTCACTTCACCCCTTTTCTCAGTTTCCTCATCTGTGAAATGAGCTGGGGAAGAAAATTGCAAACCACTTCAGTATGGAGTTACAAAGAGTTGAACGAGACTGAAAAACTGACTGAATAACAGCACACTTTGTTAGGAAAGCAAATAAAGACACCTTCCCACCTCCCTGGGTATCCTATCTGGAAGGCTGGAGATTGGAGCACTAAGTTCCGTCCCAAATCTTTCCTTTATAGAGGGCAGAAATCAAATTTCCAGCTCTCCATTCTCCACCTGAAGTTCTGTTTGGTTTTCAGTTTTACTGAATAATATGCTCCATCCCAAGTACTCCTTTGTCTTTTCCTCTACACTTTCCAGATTCCTTTTTTGTGTTGTAAGATTTAAATCAATATCAATAACTCCAAGTACTAATCTTATAAAGTTTATTAACAATCACTTGAAGTAGAAGGAATAAAAAGGAAATAGAAGTATAAAACCTAATTATCTAACAAAAATAAGACCCGGTGAGTAAGTTCTCCTGCCTGGCCCAAAGCCAGCTTCTGCAGCCCGGATCACCAGGGAGAGGGGGGTTTTAGGGGGGTGGGGCAGAGTTACACAAAATTTATATCCTCCCTACTTTAGCAGGTAACCTGAGAAGAAATATAGGAAGCTGGGATTTAGAGCCTGGTGGAGAAAAATCTAATTACACAGTGTTATCCTTGCCACCTTATATCATAAATTCCTTGAATAACACACACACGTGCATATATATACATATATATATATAAACACAAACACACACATATTTTTGTTATTCAGTTAGTCGTTTCAATTGGGTCCACTTTTGTGATCCCACTTGGGGTTTTCTTGGCAGAGACACTAAAGTGATCTGCCAGCTGTTTTCCTTCTTCAGTTTATTTTACAGAAGAGGAAATAGAGGCAAACAGGATTAAATAATTTGTCCACTCCCACAGCTAGTAAGTGCCTGAGGCTGAATTTCAATTCAGATCTTCCTGCCTCCAGCACTCTATCCTCTGGGCCACTTAACTTGCCCATCTTTAGTGTATATCCTGTCTATTTTTTAAAGTACATATTTCCCTTATGTTCTCTCAACAAAATGAAACTCCTTGAGTTTAGCACCATTTAATTTTTCTCTTTGTATTATCATCAGTTAAGTGTAAATGTAAGGGTGTAATGAATGCTTACTTATTAACCAGCTGATACAATTTTCTCAGGAATGAAAAATAAGCCCACAGTTCTATTATCTGAGAATCCTTCCTTTATTTCAGAATTAGGAAAACTTCTTCATCTTCAGCTATGTTAGTTCTTCAAGTATAGAGGATTTTTTAAAAAATGTTAAACCCTTACCTTCCACCTTAGAATCAATACTATGTATTGGTTCTAAAGCAGATGAGTGGTAAGGGCTAAGCAATAGGGGTCAAGTGACTTGCCCAGGGTCACACAGCTAGAAAATGTCTGGGGCCAGATTTCAATCTAGGACCTCCCATCTCTAGGCCTGGCTCTCCATCCACTGAGCTACCCGGCTGCCCCCCTAGAGGGTTTTAAAAAAGAAATTATCAGCAATATTTCAATAACCATATTTGCAAGTTCTTTCATTGCTCTAATGTAAGGGGGGAAAAGGGATTTTATGGGTTCAATATATTATAAAGTGGTTGCCAGGGGAAATTTCCCCAATTAAGGAATAATCTCAAGTCAAAATTGGCTTTTATATTGATTTATTTACAATTAGGAAGATTGAAGGTAGGGAAATTGAGAGAGAGAAACTCTGGCCCAGACCAGGTAAGGATTTAGAGGCCCAGCAGTCAGGGCACAAAGGTTAATTAAACAAGACTTCTAGCCACAAGGCCTTTAACAATTAGAGAGGCCAGAGAGGCCTTCCTGGGGGTAGAGCCTCCAGAAACACCAAGGGAAGAGAAGGAGAGTCAGCCTAATTTATCCACATGGAAGAGTCTAGGTCATGAACCAGCAAAGCTCCCTCAGGTCCCCTTCACCAAACCAGTCACAGCCTCCCTCCCCAACCCCGATTTGGAAGGGGCCACATATGCCACTTCCAGTGCCTTCCCTTAGCCTGTGTGTCCAATTACAATAGACACTTTCTCATAGAAAGTGTAGGGGGTGGTGCCTCAATTCTGATTGATTACTCACTCTAGCACACATGGGTTAGGACCTCCCAGAATTGGAAGGTACTCTCACCTTTGGTGATTAAATCCAAATATGGGCAGTGTAGACTTAATCTAATTATCACAATCCCCCCTGTAATCATTTGGGAGACTGGTCTCCCCAATTGATCATTTGACAAAATCATCTTGTACCCCTAAAGTTCTAACTGCAATAGTTAGAGATAAGAGGTAAGTAGAAAAGATAGAAAGAGAGAGAGCAAAACCAATGTTTTTCTAGGCACATTGACAAAAAGCCAATTAGGGGGCAATCCCCTTTGGCATAAGAGTTTGTAATTCATTTCAATCCTCTCAAATTCAATTAGTTGCATCCCAAAGTTTATTTTAGATTGTCTTGTTTCAGTGTAGATTTATGCAGGCATCTTTTCTGGATCGTCTTGATTTGGTGTAGGTTTCTGCAGGCAAATAGTCCATTTTCTGGTTTCAAAGCATTAGCAGACTTCTTTTTCTGAAAAAATTTTCTCGAACAAAATTTTAAGGCTTGGATTTTTATAAAAATACAATCCCCCCCTGAAGAGAGTGTTTAAAAAGGAAACACCCAGATCAGCTCAGAATACATCATTGAGTTATGGGGTATATGAGTCAATTACCAAAAGAAAAACCAAAAACACAAGAAAATTAAATTTTGGGAGAGATAAAAATTCAAAATCAGAATCAAAATATCAAAAATCTGTGTATGTAAAATTTTTCTGATTAAACAAGAATAAATTCATAACAGGCCCTTGTATTAGGGTCCAATTAAAGTAAATTCTGTACCATAAATCTGTAAAACAAAATGCAGTAATAGTGCACTTACCCATTGGAAGCCAAGACTACAGAAAGATGCATATCATAAGAGAAAAGAGAACTAGATTTTTATGTAAAAGGGAAGTGTACATTCCCTGGTCTGATTTCACTTTATTCTCAGGGATAGAGGAGCCAGAAAAATGATTGCCAACCTTCAGTACTTGACTGGTAGCATAGTACGAAGAGTCCTATGACTTAACATATGTTAAGAGTCACAACTTCAAGTCTCACACTAGGTTCAAGACCTTTAGTATTGGCATAGAAGTTCAATAATCCTACTTGGATTGGTATGGTCTTTTTTGACCTTGTGCTCCATGGCACTATATGTTGGCTGTTGTTCCCTTCTTCTGGAATCAGACATAATCATTAATCATAGTCTTATAATATTTAACAATAAATGACAGGTTACCATGGTCTAAGACTTTTGGGGGTATGCATTAATATTAGAACAAATATGTTTTAAACATATTACTGCAGAATCAAAAATTAATATTTATTATATTACTTTAAGTACAAGAAATTAAAAAAAGGGGGGGAATCAAATGTTCTAAAAAAGTAAAAGGAAATAGCAAAATAAAATTTCAGCAATTCAATGTGTTCCCAAAATGGTGTCCTCTTTTTTATGGACTATTATCTCCAATGAATATGACATTTGAAAAAATCTACGAACTAATGAATACTTGTCACAAGTTCTACAGATGTAGCAATCTTTCAACCTTGGCTGAGATATTTTTAGCAAAGTCTGTTACTACCATCATTCCAAAATGTGGCAGAGGAGCCTAGAAAAAAAACAAAAAACAAACCTCTGTACTGTTGATGAAAAATCTTTTTTTTTTTTTTTGGTCTAAAATGTCACCAGGAATTTAGATCATTCTGGTGGAGAAGTAGAGTAAAATAAAGAGTTAAAAATCTGCAGAAAGGCATTTAGGCTTCCTGTGAGATGCTCCATCTTGGGAGCCTTCCAGGGGTACCATGCCCTAGGAACATCTTTCCAGCTCCTCTGGTATGAGACTGTTCTATATCTCATCCATTACATTTTTACAAATATGGAGGTGGGGGATATTTAATAATCACTTCAGCTCTTAAATGAACCTTTACTTCTTGTTACAAGGAACTCAGAGGCAGGTAAATGATCAGAGGTAGTGGATGTTTCTAAATATCTAAAAATTACTTCTGAAAGCTCCTTAAAATCAATTGAGATATTTAGCTCATTAAATTCTCTAAAGATTTTTAATACATCTTATAACCAGTTTGATAGAGTCCATCCATTATAAATGTGCCAATTAACAAACAAAATTAAATCTTAAAACAATCAGCAAATACAATATAGATGAAAGGATTGGCACTGTGTTCCAGAGTCCTATTACGGAGGGGAAACAAAACTGAAAAGAATTAATCATTAAGAAAACAATGCAATGACCCAAGACAATTCTGAGGGATTTATGGAAAGGAACACTACCCATATTCAAAGGAAGAACTACAGGAGTAGAAACACAGAAGAAAAACAACTGCTTGGACACTTGGGTTGATGAGGACATGATTGGGGATGTAGACCTGTAAAGACCACACCCATGTAACTATCAATAATGTGTAAATAAGTCTTGACTGACCACACATAATAAAACCAGTGGAAATGCGTATTAGCTACAGAGGAGGGGGCCAGGGGGTTGAGGGGGTGAAGGGGAAAGTAAAAACATGAGTTATGTAACCATGGAAAATTTTTCTAAAAATAAAAAAAATTATTTAAAAAAAAAAAAAAGAAAACAATGGAGTCTGAAAAGACTTAAAAAGTCACCTCCAGGATCATTAAATTTCCTTCTCCTCCCCAATATCTTCATCCATTTAGATTTGCTTTTGTCACACCTCTGGGGATCCCCATACTGGCACTGAGCATAGTGTGGACAAACCCCATATTGGATGTGTTGCAGATTATTCAGATTGTTTGTCAATCTTCTCTTAAAGAGAGATAGATGGATGGCCCCATATTCTGCTATCATAAGCTTACCCAGGAACAGTGTAAAGTGTATCCACTGTGATATATTCTCTGGGATTAGGAGCCAATTTAAATACCAAAGAAACAATGTTGTTCCAGCTTGGGAAATGCTATCAAAAAAGCATTTTGAATGGTTTTCTTATTATGTTTAAATTTAAGTATTAGATTGCTTGTAATTCTAGCTTTTGTCAGTAGATGACACTACTAAGTAAATTTTCCCTTGATTAGGGGTTAAGGTCAAGGTGTAAGAATTCACAAGTAAGGGTGTGGTCCCTTTAAGTACTTCACACTTTTTAAGTATGCATTCTTTGATTTAATTAACTTTGGGGTGAAGGGCTGGGCTAGGAACCTTTTGTCTGAGGCTAAGTATAGGTTAAGTAGCTGCTAAGGGTAAAAAAACACTAGAATCCACATCTTCCTGCAGCTTTTCTAAGGCAAAAGGAGTTTTTTTTTTTTTTTTTTAGGACTAAAACAAGGTAAAAATGGTTAATTTCAACTTAAAATCACTCTAATAAAAGCTAAGTTAAGCTCAATGATTTTTTTCCATTTTTCCAGGAGATTTTTTTTTTTTTACAAGATGAAATTGTTTGGGGCACAGGAGCAGAGATGCTTTCCCCTCTGAGAGTTAATTAAGAAATGAGTGGCCTTTTGTTGCCAGTAAAGCAAACTAGCCAGCTGAAAGATATAATCCTTCCCAAAATCTGAGGGTCTGCTAATTTAAAAAAGTTTCACAGGTGATGTCTTAGGACCCAGCCGCTAAATTTCAAATGGCTGTGTGCTATTTATTCTAAGGTAAAAGTAGAAAAAAAATTTTGAACATACTTCTTTTAGCTGTGTTGAGGTTTACAGAGTAAAAGAAGAGGCAAAAAGATATCAGAAGATTGAGAGTAATGGCACAACCATTTACTGCTAAAAATGTAAGGGGTGAAAAAGGGATTTTATGGGTTCAATATATTAAAAGGTGGTTGCCAGGGGAAATTTCCCCAATTAAGGAATAATCTCAAGTCAAAATTGACTTTTATGTTAATTTATTTACAATTAGGAAGGTTGAAGGTAGAGAAATTGAGAGAGAGAAACTCTGGCCCAGACCAGGTAAGGATTTAGAGGCCCAGCAGTCAGGACACAGAGGTTAATTAAACAAGACTTCTAGCCACAAGGCCTTTAACAATTAGAGAGGCCAGAGAGGCCTCCCTGGGGGTAGAGCCTCCAGAAATGCCAGGGAAGAGAGAAAGAGTCAGCCCAACTTACCCACATGGAAGAGTCTAGGTCATGAACCAGCAAAGCTCCCTCAGGTCCCCTTCACCAAACCAGTCACAGCCTCCCCCCGCCCCTCCCCTTTGGAAGGGACCACATATATGTCACTTCCAGTGCCTTCCCCTAGCCTATGGGATGCCTATGAAAGAAACTGAGGAAGGGGGTTCTAGAACAGGAAGAGGCTATTAGCCTAGCCTTGAGTTTTTAAAACTTATTTCTTAATCACTAGACTACAGTTTTGAGCATTTTTAAAGTACACACTCAAAAGACACATCCCCACATCCCCAAACACTGGTTGCTTCTGATAGTAAAGACATAAGTTGTTTCTGCCTCACTCAGGCCAAAGGTAAAAAGGTATTCTGAATGAGGTGGGGCAATCTTGTCCTGCCAGGGATGCTGTCATGAAGAGACCTGCTTACTAACTCCTCCTGGGGAGAGGGGAGGGGAGCAGCCCAGCTGTGCCTCATTCAGGCTTTCTAGTTAGGATCTCTGGTGAACTCTATGCTGTAGGGAGGGGGGCACTGGGTCCTTGGGGCACTGGGTTCTTGGCATGCGTGCCCACAGAGAGGTCTATGTGTACCATCTCTGGCATGTATGCCATAGGTTCGCCATCATGGCTCTAGGATGTAGCTCATCCTGCCCTGGTGACCTGGGTTCACTGATAACCATTAGGTGCTTAGAACCTCATCTGCTGGAATTATGATAAGAGAGTAAATAAGAAATGAACATTTTCTTGGCCAAGGCTTGATGTCATCTCATTTTATAATTTAAGCCCCTGCCCTATGCTTCCCTGAAGCTCCTCTAATACTCCCATCTTCTTTGAATCTCCTTGATTACCTTGCCTTTCTCCTAGAAGAAAGTTACAAAGACAATGTGATATATTAGATTTGGAGTTAGGAGACCTGATTTTAAACCTAAATATATAAGTTTATAATAATTACACATTTTATTATAGCATATATTTTCATATATATTCTGATTATGTATTTATAACAAACATATAAATATAAAATATCCATTTCAATTTGATATTTCAGGTAGCTGGAGAATACTGAGAAATGCCTCCCCCAGGTGAAGTGAGCCCTAGCCCCCAGATGGTTGAGTCTATAATACTCAGAGCCATCCTCATGAAGTCTAGCTGGGAAGGCCACAAAGGAGACCAGTGAACAGTAACCACAATATGAACACAGACAAAGCCAGCTTGGGCAAAAATTTTAGGGAGAAAAAATTGTTCATTGTCCTCCACTTTGTCTCTCTGCCAGTAGCCAGTGCTGACTTTTTGCCACCTGCCTAGCTATAAATTCTCTCAAGTTCTTTCCCATCAGTTAAAGTCTGCTCCTATACTCTGAACCCTCTTTTCTTCCATCCACCCACCAAAGCTTACCCATTCTGGATCTTTTCCTCTGGGCCCTAGTTGAGTCTAGTTCATGCCATAAACTCACTTCAGGCCAATATATTTATTAGATGATGTCAACTTGAAATCTGGAGACCCTAATTCTGCCCCTATCCCCTGAGAATTCACCGAGAGAAGTCCCAGACTTAGCCATTTCAGACTGAATAATAGACTTTAAGGTACTTACTGGTCCTAGTGGGGTGGAACTAGTAGATCTAAATCAAATGCTAAGTACCCTTTTAGTCCTGGAAGTTTCCCCTATTATAACAGATCTGTTCCCAAGAAGACCAGCACCCATGCAAGAACTATCCTTTATAGTGTCTATCGTAAGTTGAGCACTCCCAGATACCCCAGCCCCTGGCTATGGTTCCTTTTCCAAGCCTGTTGGCATTCTGTCCATGTAGGTTGGACTTCTCATTTCCTTGTAGCCATGGTAATGTCAATCAATCATACTTCCCTGTCCTTGGTTCCCCAAATGGTATACGTTTCCCAAATTCTATTGTTCTTCAGAGAATCATCTCTCATGTTGATTCTCACAGAAACACTGTTCCCAGGGTCTTTGGCTTTGTGTGGTTTTTAGGTGCTTGACTCTGTGTGGGGACTGAACATTGAAAACCATCTCTTTCTTGATTAAAGCCTTGTTTTTTACTGACTACTTTAGTAGTTCTGCATTTTTCTCAGGTTAACAATGCTAATGGGTTTAATAGTTAAAATAATAATTATAATGATGATAATAATTGTTTTTGTTGTTTTACAGTGGAGGAAACTGAGACAGACAAGGTTAAGTGACTTGTCCAGAGTCACATGTGTACTAAGTGTCTGAGGACAGATTTGAATTCAGATTTCTGCACTCTATCCACTGTACCACCTAGCTACTCCATGATAATAATTATAATAAAAAACATTTAAATGCAATTGAAGGCCTGTAAAGTTCTTTACCAATAGGATTATGCTTGCTCCTTACAATAATCCTGGGAGATAAATGCTATTATTATTCCCATTTTAATGGTGAGGAAACTGAGGCAGAAACATAGCTAGCCATTATCTATAGGATTTGAACTCAGGTTTTCCTGCCTTTCTCCAGATCCAGCCCTTTTTTCCACTGTAACACTTAGTTGGCCTTATCTTTAATTAATGTGTAACTATAATTAATTGTAGTCTTCTTCTGAAAAAAAAATAGCATGAATAAAGAGACTGACACTAATGAAAGGAATGAAAGACACTGAACCGAGACACTAGGGAAGAGACTTTGAGGAAGCAAGAACCCTCAATTTGCTCTAGCCAGTGGCTGTGTGCAATGCCTAAGAATAAGACAGACCCTGCATTCAGGGCTGTGCGACTGCCTCTGTGGACTGGAAGATGTAATACATGCCCAGGCTAAGAGAACAGAAACAAATCCAATTTTCCAAGTAGCCTCATCAGCAATCACACTTATGTGCTGTATAATGTGCTTCCTGACATAGTGTAATTAATTATTAGCCTTAATAACTTGATTTAATACTTTAGAAATGATGGTACCACCACTTCCGCATGGAGTTAGTTGCTAAGAATGTGTACATTTTTAATAATGCTGAATTCTAGTTAGAAGCCAACAAGATTAAAGGGATTTCTAAATATCTCCATAATGATCAAGCCCCAAACTATAGTCATTTTGTATGTCTACAGGCCACAAGAGAGTAAGTTCAAAGGCAAAGAACTTTCCCAACTCAACAAGTAAAGCCTTACCTTTGTTCTTCGCATGCTAAGTCAATCATCCATCCTGGAATTTCACAGATATGAGATAAATTTAAGGAATACAATTCTGATCCACATTTTAGCTTTGGCTGAAAAGGGGGAAATGCAGAAATGTAACTTGTGTATTTGTACATGGGGCAAGTAGCAGAGGAAGCAATCTGAGGTTAGCTGGAGTGTGTAATCATTAAAATTATGAGGCTGCTAGTAGCTTTATAACTTTATTAAATTAAAGTAGCAGGACTAGTAAAGAGAGGGAAAGATAGGAGAGAGGTAGAGAGTTACTTAGCTTACTAATCTATTGGCTGTCATGAAGGGTTCCTTCAGCCTCCATT
Organism: Gracilinanus agilis; assembly: GCF_016433145.1. NCBI lineage: Eukaryota > Metazoa > Chordata > Mammalia > Didelphimorphia > Didelphidae > Gracilinanus > Gracilinanus agilis. Next base: position 183,093,345 of record NC_058132.1, on the reverse strand, counting down.
CCAGCCAGAAAAACCCCTAAGACCTCCTGATCTTCCACTGATAAACTCTTTTCTCCTCCCACTAACACTTACCTGTCCCATCTCAGAAACCAACCATAGTTTCTTCATTTGTCGGGGCCGCCCAGGGGGCAGTGCCTGTGGAATCAGTTTCCCATCTCCTTGGTTCCTGGGTTCTTTAACTTCCTTCCTCAGAGGGCTTATCTATACCTGAATTTACTCATTGGTCTTTGACCTCCAGGTCACTGAGAAATGACATTAAACAAAGCAACATAATGGAGAGAGAAATTCTCTTCCAATAGTTGTGTATGCTTAAAGTGAGGTGGGAGGGATAATTTGGGTCAAGGCTGTTGTCAAGGGCTGGACTGAGCAAGAAGGAAGCAGAGGAATGCAAAATATCTTCCTATGCTGTACATAAGAAGTTCCATGGAGCAGGTGAACTCAGGACTTGGGAATATCTACTTTAAACTCAATATGGGATGCTTTGTACTTTGTACTATAAATGACTCCTCTGTTGATCTATTGTTTGCAACTTTGCTATGCTATTTGATGGATTTCCATAACATGAAATTCTCCTTTATCTATTTGGTACTGTGTACCTGTATGTGGCCTACATATCTGACAGAAGTACCTATTATTCCACTATCTACAAATCAATAACTTTTTTGATATGCATCAAGAAGAAAATATCAACTTTAGTACTCATACCTTGTCAGTATTCTTATTTGCTTCTGCCTCTCTAATCCATTAACAATATCTCTTTAGTTGCTCAAAAATGAATAATATGAAAATAGGTATCAAGTGATAATATTTGTACAACCCAGTGGAATTGCTTGTTGCCTCTGGGAGGGGGGAGGAAAGAGAGAAGGGAAAGAAAATCATGTAAAAATATTATTTTAAAAAATTAAAATTTAAAATGAAAAAAATCTCTTTAATGATCTCTCAGTTAGGGATAGCAGAGGTAGGCTGACATTTCATCTGGAGACAAAATTGATAATGGGATCAGCAACTTCCATGTTTTTAGCCAACTGATTGATTATGCCAAAGCAACCTAGTAGGATACTAGCTGCTCCACAAACTTCTGCACATCTCACTTCTCATTTTTTCCTTTTTTCACACAAAGCCACAAATGTGCACAGTTGCCAACATGAAAATGAAAATAGGATTGCTAATAAAATCACACGAATTCCCAAAGCTGTGAAAGTTAAAAGCTCAAATATTGAGAGTTAACTGTGCTTCTTGATTGACTGATTGATTTCAAGTTCTAGACCAGATCTAATGGTCAACTTCTTTTTGTGTGAGGCAACACACACAAAATGTTTGAAATGATAAATTGATTTTGAATTAAGGTCTTGCCTTGCAATTGAAAGTTGAATCTTCAGTTTAGTTATATTTGCCCACTTCCCTGGGAACTATTGTTCTGATAGGAGCTGAGCAGTTAAGGGAGGCATATTATTATGCTCTTTTACAGGTAGGGAATGAAATATTGATTTATAATAATATAAGAAGGCTCCTAAAACCATCAGGGGAAAGGGAAGTGCAATGGAAAGAGTAATGCATTTGGAGTCAGAAGATAAAGTTCCTTGACCTCAATGAGACTCTTTCTACAGCTGTAAAATGAAAGGCTTGAGCTAGGAATCTTCAATGGTCTCTTCCCATTTAAAAAAAAATCCATGATTATATTACTGGCCATTGGCGAAGAGGCAATGCGAACAAGGTGAGCATGAAAAACAGAGGGAATAGAATATATTGTGTAGAGATAGTTCTATAGAAAGTAGCTCACATCTGCCCAAAACCTTCATATGTAAATATCCTTTACCTAGTTTCTATCAAGGGCACTGAAGGATATATGTGAATCATTTTGGGACTTTTAAGTTAATATTTTTCTTGCTTTCTGTATTTCTAATTTTATATGCTATCACCATATTTTACCCCATGTTGAAATCTATATAAAAATATAGTCATATTTTTATCATTATAAGCCCTGAATGTAAAAGCATCATGTTCCCTAAACTAATATCAGTGCTTAAAAAAGGATTTCAACATTCTTCCAAATTGATAATATGTTATCCTAACAACTCAAGACCAAAATAATTGTCAAAATTTCTTTTCTACTCGACACCTCCCCCCCCCACGCCCACCTTCAACCTGACCTAATCAAAATTGGTATGTAAACCACTGGAATTATAAACCTCTTGAAACCTGGGGTAGCATTATATATGTCTTTAGTATTTATATAATTGACAACAGAATCATAGACTTGGAAAAGACTTATCATCTAGTCCAATCAAAGTTCTCATTTTTAGAGATTAAGAAGTCAAGGAAGAAAGCCTTTAAGTGACTTGTCCCTAGTTACATAGAGATTTAACTGAGAAGCAAAATTATAAGTGTTTACTTGGCACAAAGTTAAGAGCATAGCAGGTAGCCAGTGAATATTTGTGGGAGAAAATTAAATTAAGGTTTGAAGTAATAAGGTTATTATTCAAGAATTTTCCTATACTTGCTAATGACCAATTCCATGTAACTATGAAGGTGATGGGCCAAAGGCACATAATTTATTGTTACCAAGATCAGTTCACATATTGAAGGAATTATTTCATTAAGAACCTTAAAAAGTGTTCATGGGTAGAGGACAATGCTGTGGCAGAGAAATTGAAACAGCTAATACTATCCCTGACTGCACCAAGAAGGGGAATGGCCAGATGGAGAGACAGAAAAGTTCTCCACACTCTGCTCTATTTGTTGTTGTTCAGTCATGTTTCATTCTTCCTGGTGCCATTTAAAATTTTCTTGACAATGATTCTGGAGTGGCTTACTATTTCCTTCTTCCACCCATTTTATAGATGAAGGAACTGAGGCAAACAGGGTTAAGTGACTGCCCAGGGTCACACAGCTGGTAAGTGTCTTAGGCCAGATTTGAACTCAGTAAGAGGAGTCTTCCAGAATCTAGGTCTGGTACTTTATCCTCTATAGCACCTAACTGCCCCTGCTCTATTCAAACCATTTTCACTGCTGTATTTGGGTTAAAGCACAATATTTGAGAGAGAATATTAATTAATTACAGCACATCCAAAAGTGGGCATCTAGAATGATGACAGTATTAGGAAGTATGCTAGATAAGAATGAATTGAAGAACTGGGAATGCTTAAAAAATCCATTAAGGACATAATGGGTGTCTAATAGACCAGAGGGCAGAGGTGGGAGTTGTGGGTAGAAGATGCAAAAAAGATTAATTTAGGTTTGATGCAAAGGAAAGGTTCCTATAAATAAATAAATAAATATTTTTCAGAAGGACTTTTTCAGAAGCTTGTGGGTTCTCCCTCTTAGAAGGTCTTTAATTGAAACTTGTTAGATATATTATAGAAGGGACTAGATGGTCTCCAAAATCCTTTCCAATTCTTGGATTCTGAGAAAATAAATGCACAAGTGTGTTCTTCCTTTTAAATTTGGGAAGGTCAGAAACTGTTGGGGAAAACCTAGAGGTCCCATCTGACCTTGTGAATTCCCCCAATTCCTGCAAACTTACTCAGTTGATACCTGAAGCTGTAAACTCTATTTTGTGTACAGAGATTTACATTTGTAGCTCTGGAAGGTAACTGTTTCCTTTTTTGTTCCAGTATTCATATAGAGAATGAAAAGTATTTATTCATGAGCCCTTATTGTCCCTTGTTCCTTTTCCTTCAGTGTGGATTTCAACTGGACCACAGATCCTTTTCTAAAAATAAAAAAAGTAGTCTTAGGGTCACTGTACTATTCCTATAGTGTTTATTTGTAATGCTTGTTTTGTGCAGACAGAGAATTTTGAGGAGGAAGATAGTGAAGAACTAGCCTAAATTTGCACCCAGGTGAAATCTATCCCCTCTTCTTTCTCTATCCCCTCTTCCATTCTTCTTTGAAAACAAGCAAACCTATTTAGAAACAAGAAAGCAAAGCCTGAAAGTAGATTGCATTGAAGGCTGTGAAAATATAATTAACTCTCCCTTTGTCTATTTTTAGTTAATCAAATCAAGAACTTAAAGTACCCCTACTTAGTAGCTAGTTAACCATTAGGTAAGAGAGCTCACAAGTCACTTACTAGTTCACATCCCCAGAGGCCACAAGCACTGCCAGGAAGTGATGTGGAAAAAGGGTTATAAAAGAAGAGATGAACATGGTCTGGGCCTCTTTCCTTCCTTGGTTTTGGAGAGACTAGTTCCTTGGCTCTCTTTTCTGCCTTGGCTCCTTGGAGAGACCCTTCCCTTGGACTCTGCATTGGTGAGAAGGGCTGAAGACACCACTGGGACTTCTGGCTGAGGACTACTGAGAAATCCAGGTGGAGAGTGGGACTTGGGGAGATGGGCACTTGAGCCGGACTTCACCTAGAGCAGCACTTAGGGCTGGTAGGCTAGGCCAGGCTTTGTCTCCTTTCTATATTTCCCACTTTCACTATCTCTGCCTTGTGGTAAATAAAAGCTGCTAACAGTCATTTTTTATTCAGGAGCTAATATTTTATAAATGGCGACCACATTTATAACTCTTATATTGAGTAAAACCTAATTTAAATGTTACAAGGTTTTTGAGGACAAAAATCAGTGGCAGCTTTTAAAGGCAGTCCTTGAATACATAAAACATTTTAATTATTTTACAACCTATTAAAGGCAGTATAGTGGCTAGGGCACTAGATCTGGGGTCAAGAAAACCTATGTGGCCCTGAGCAAGTCACTCTCTTGGGCATCTTTCAGGTTCATTTTCCTCCTCTATTAAGTGAGATTAATAAGGGAACTTAAGGGTTGTTATGAGGACCAAATGAGATAACAAATGTAATTATACAGGGTGTCCCAAAAGTCTTAGTATTATTTTTAAGCACCAAGACTTTGGGGATACTCTGTGTAAAATGATATTACAATTTTTGTCTTCCTAGATTTGTGTGCTCACTCCCTGGGTCCATCAATTTTATCTTTCTAACACCTCTTACATCTTCCTCCATCTCTGCTTTGACATTTTCACTACCTTATCACCCCCTACTCAGAGAAATAGCCTGCTGGTTGGCCCACCTGCCACAAGCCTCTCTCCACTTCAGTATATCCTCTATTAAATTGTCAAAGTGGTCTACCTGAAGCACAGGTCCAACCACATTACCTCCCTATTCAATAAACTTCTGTGGTCCCCTATGATCTTTAGGATCAAATATAGAGTCCTTTGTTTGGTATCCAATGCCCTTTATAACTTGGTCTCCTCCTAACTGCTTCAGTCACACACAAAAACCCCATTTACTCTCGAGTGCAGCAACGCTGGCCTCCTGGCTATACAAGTCACTGAATCTCAGTTATGGGATTTTTGCTGGATGTCCTTGTTGCCTACAATGCTCTCCCTCCTCTGCTCTGTCTATTGACCTCTCTGACTTCCTCCATGTCCCAAATAAAATTTCATCTTCAGAAAGGCTTTCCTGATGCTCCTTAATGGTGCTCTCTTCTCTATGTTGATGATATCAAATTAATTCTTTATAGGGCTCATTTGTTTGCATGTTGTCTCTCCCATTAGACTGTGGACCCTTGAGAGCAGGGATTGTCTATTTTTTTTTCTTTTGTAGCAAGGGATTGGGGTTATACTTGGCATCCTCAGCATTTAGAGTAGTGCCTGGCACATAATCAGAGCTTAATAAATGTTTATTGACTGACGAAAATGATGCATTCCAATGGAATTGCCAACATTTATGCCATCTTATGGGACCTTCTCTAAGGAGTTAGAGTGGAATATTTTCCCTCTTTGAACATGAAAAAGTTAAGTGAAGATTAAGAATGGATTTTATGGGATAGACTTCTAACAATATGCCTATAACTTAAACCATTAGCTTACCATCTGCTACAGTAAAATAAGGTTTGATCAAAATTATCCACTTAATGCTCTTCATGTCACTGCATGAAAAAGGCAAATGTTCCTTTTTTTCAGCCACATAAAATCTTCCCCCCATGCCTTTGGTGCCCCATGCCCTGTGACTTTTTAGGGCTCACGGAGCACTTTTCAACAAAGGGGTTGCTTCAGTGTGTGGCTTCCATCTTCATTTTTTTGTATCATCTATTTCATGTTGTATAAATATTTTATCTTGAGTATTTCTTAGGAAATATCTCTGTCACTGTCTAAAGCCTTGTGTGAAGACGGCTTTTTTTTTCTGACTTTAGTTTTTGTGAAGAAAGAAGTCTTCCTTTCAAACTTTCCTAGCTTCTCTTGGGTACTGCTTCTCAAGATTTCAGGCATTGTGTAATACCTAAAATAGTTTATTCTTTTTCATGTTTCAGTCTTGTGATCCATAGCTTGAATCCAGTACTATTCAATCTTTGCACTGTGGACTCCTAAGGGGTTGCAGATTTATTTCAAGGAGCCTGTCAATCCATCTGCTCACCAGTCATCTCCTTAAAGGTCTCAGCATAACGAATAAGCATAGGTGCCTTCTTTAAACTTAAAGATGCATCTAACATTTACTAGTTTTCAAATGTATGTAGATGCTATTGTGATAAACACAATAGACATTCATTTAAAATGGTGATCCAATTCATAATAGCTTGTGGCTATAGTTTTTCAATCAATATAGATACCAATAGGATGACTAATATCATGGAGGAATCCAAGGAGTTTGGGATGTCATAAAGTCATTCTCATAATTGAAAAGATGTGGAAACAAAGCTTCAGGATTAAAGATTTAGGGCCCAGAGCAATAGTGTGCTAGAAAGAGTGCGAGCATTCACATCTACCTCAGGACTGATTTATTGTTTTGTTTATTGCCTAGATTTAATAAGGTGATGGGAAAAAATTAATAAATTAGAAGTGTTTTGGACGCACTACCTCCACCTTGAAACACCAGTTACAGTTAAGCTTAAAGTCACCTTAGAAAGCATCCAATCCAATCTTCTAATCTTAACACATAAACAAAGACACAAAGTGGTTGCTCTTGGTGGAACCAGAATATGAATCCAGATCCTTTCACTACAAATTCATGACTCTTTCCATTGTATCACACTGCCTCTGTTTGGCATTTTGAGTGAATCATAGAATGAAACATAAGGAGACCCATATTTTGTAAGTCTTCTTCTAGTAAAACATAAACAACCTGGGGGAAGAGATCCCATCATTTGTGTTTTTGCAAACCCAGCACCTGTTCCATAGTAGGAACTTCTGCACTCCCTTCCTACCACAAGACTCTAAATTGAGTTTCTCTGGATGTCCCCCCCCCCAACTTAAAACAAAAGAATTAAACTTAATACATTTAAACTGATGTATTGATATTGAATGTCTTTTGCCTGCTGGTTTGTATCCATGATGTTTCTTTCACAGATAAAAAAATTTTTTATGTCTTACGGCAGCAACAACAAAAACGTTAGACAAAAAAGTCAATCAATAACTATTTATTGACTTCCTGCTATGTGTATTACCCTGTCTTAGGTATATAAAACATAATCTCTGACCTCAATACGGAGATCTTCTTAGGGAGACAAGAAAATGACTCATTAGAAGTTGAACAATATAAGATTTAAGTAACAATAAATGCCAAAACACAGACAGTATCACAAGGCAGGTCTTCAATAATAGCTCGAAAAATGCCTATGAGTTTAGAGACAAGTACAAGAGGAGACACTGTTCGCAGAGAACAGAAAATCCTCGAGGAACGGGAGCCAAACAGAGGAAGTGAAGAGATGACAAAGAGTTTGGAAAGAGGCCACAGAAAAAATGTCATGTGGTGATGCTAAGAGTTCAATCGCAGGGAATTTAGACCTTGACATCAAAAGGACACACTCTACAAGGCTGACATAGAAGAAGCTTTCCTAAAGGTCCAAATTGTGAATCCACCCATGATAGGTTATTGCTGCTCTCCAAAGGGTCCCGTCTCATCAGTTTTTGTTGTTCAGTCATTTCAATTGTGTACAACTCTTCATGATCCCATTTAGGATTTTCTTGGCAAAGACAATGGAATAGTTTGCCATTTCCTTCTCCAGCTCATTTTACAGATGAGGAAACCAAGGGAAACAGGGTTAAGTGACTTGCCCAGGATCACACAGCTAGTAAGAGCCTGAGGTTATGTGCCACTCTTAAAGATGAGTCTTCCTGACTTTGCCCAGCATTCTATCTATATCTACACCACCTCTCTGTCCTAGCTCATATGAATAAGAGGCCTATAGTTATAGCTTTGCCTGTGATAGCTTGCTTCTACCTAGAAATTATTACCTCTTTTTTTCTTAAGCCTAATTTCATGCTGCATTGTGCAGAAGTTGGAAGACTTCATGGACAGCGATGGAGACAGAAAGAGAGAGAGCCAAATAGACAGCTATCTATAACTATGATCTAAAACTACAGACAGACAGAAACAGAGTATATTTCAAAAGGCATAATGAAAGCATACATAGAGTCCTATGGCCTAAAATTCTAGAAGCACAGTCAGACTATATATAGAGACAGTGACAGACCACACAGACACACAAACAGAGATAATCTGATTTCTTTATTTTTCAAATGAGAAACCTCAGCTCATCCTGGGGAAGTGATTTTCCTAAGGTCACACAAGTTGTAATGGCAGAATTGGATTTAAATTGTAATCTTCTGATCATAAATCCAGTGTTCTTTTCTTTATCTTTCCTTGACAGCCCAAAATCATTCTGAACTTCAGGTCTCCCAAGACCATTCTTATAGGACCATTCCATGCTTTTGTAATTTTTTTTGTTATTTTTATTAGCTATTGGAGGCTTATAAGTTATCTCATTTAAGCTTTATAATTCTTTTTAATACCATGTTTATTTATTTGTTTGTTATATTTAAAGTCCCCTGGTATCTCAGTCCCTCCCTCTCCATCTTACACTACAGAAGGCATCATTTGACAAAAAAGAAAAAAATATATATAAATATAAAAGTATGTTTTGCTTGTTTCTATTTAACAGTTCTTTCTCTGGAGGTGGGCATACAGAAGTTATTTTTTCAAACAATATTTCTCTTATTGCATATAATGTTCTTTGCTCATTCCATTCTTTATAGTTCTATTTTTAAATAATTAATCTGCTCATCATTTTTATAGCTCAATAGTACTCCCTAACAGTGATATGCCATAACTTGTTGAACCATTCTTTAATAGAATGACATTCCTCAATTTCTACTTTTTTGCCACCACAAAGAGAGCTGCTATAAATATTTTAAAACGTATAGGTTCTTTTCCTTTTTTTCTGAACACCTTTGAAAACAGACCTAATAATGCTATTACTTAGTCAAAGAGTATACACAATTTTATAACTCTTTGGATATAATTCTGAAATGCTCTTCAAAATGGCTGGAACAATTCATAGCTCCACCAACAGTGTAGTAGTATCTCCCATTTTCCCATATCTCCTCCAGCATTTGTCATTTCCCCTTTTAATCATTTTAGCCAATCTGATAGGGTATGAGATATCTCAGAACTATTTTGATTTGCATTTATTTAATCAATAATGATTTCGAGAACTTTTTTCATATGTAATACATAGCTTTGATTTCTTCAGTCAAAAACTGTCTTAATATATCTTTTGACCACTTATCAATTGGAGAATGGCTCATATGCTTATAAATTTGACAAAGTTCTCTAAAAATGTAAGATGAGACTTCTACCCAAGAAGTCATCTATAAGAATTTTTTCCTAATTTTCTGCTTTTCCTTAGCTACATTAGTTTGATTTGTACAAAACATTTTTAATATGATAAAATTATCCATTTTACATTGCACAATACTTTCTATCTCTTGTTTATTCTTCTCCTATCCATAAATTTGATGTGTAATATGTTCCCTGTTCTAATTTCTTATGATATCTTCCTGTATGTATAGATCATGTATCTATCCATTTCTATCTTATCTTGGTAAATAATGTAATATATTTGTTGATACTTAGTTTCTGCCAGACTGCTTTCTAGATTTTTTTCAATTTTTTTTTACATTTATTAATATTCATTTTTAACATGGTTACATGATTCATGCTCCTCCTTTCCCCTTCAAACCCCCCCCCCCGCGCCCCCCCTACCCATGCGCATTTCCACTAGTTTTGTCATGTGTCCTTGATCAAGACCAATTTCCAAATTGTTGGTAGTTGCATTGGTGTGGTAGTTTCGAGTCCACATCCCCAATCATGTCCACCCCAACCCATGCGTTCAAGCAGTTGTTTTTCCTATATGTTTCCTCTCCTGCAGTCCCTCCTCTGAATGTGGGCAGCATCTTTACCATAAATCCCTCAGAATTGTCCTGGGTCATTGCATTGCTGCTGGTTCAGAGGTCCATTACATTCGATTTTACCACAGAATGTCA
>NC_058132.1:183056152-183078467 GCF_016433145.1 Gracilinanus agilis | reverse complement strand
TGGAAATGTCTCGATTCCACGTACCTTCCACGCTGTGCCCTGTTGTGGGGTTCCTCCGTTCGTCTGGACTTGTTTTTATGTCCCCTTGAGGAGTTTTGTATGTTTCGGTCAGGAGAGGTTAAGAGCTGCTTCTTACTCTGCCGCCATCTTAACCCGGAACCGCCTAAACAAAGCCCAATTTTTTTTTACTAAATAGTGAATTCTTATCCCAAAAGCTTGGATCTTTACTTTGTCAAACATATAGTTACAACTATCTTTTACTACTATTTGTTGTATGTTTGTTCTCTTCCACTTTTCTGTTCTTTAACCAGTTACCGTATAGTTTTGATAATTACACTTTAAAATCTAGTACTACTGGATTGCCTTCCTTTACATTTTTTCCATTAATTCCTCTGATATTCTTACCTGTTCTTCCTTTGTATCTTGCCATTTATTATAGCTTATGTAAATATGCTTTGAAAATATAAGCTAGTTCATAAGTTCCCTTTGCACTCACATCTCTTCAGGCAATGCCCCCTTTTCATTCTTACTGGAGTTTTTTCTTTTTCTGTCTTCAGAACTCCCCAACTATAGTAGGCTGACTATACCTAGGAGCCTTTATATGCTTTCTTTCTACCTCTTCAATCTGCTTTCATTAAATCTAGGCTACATAGCAAACAATTCTTGGTCTTTTCCTTTATCTCTGATTCTAAGTTGGAGCAGTCAGTTCCAGCCAAGGTTCCCATCTTTTTCATTCTAGCAATGGCCTCTTTCTTTTTCAATAAGAATCTAAAACAGAGAGAATTTCCCCTATTGGGAAGGATAAAATTATCATTAAAACAATTAAGACATTATTGCTATTCTACTTTTGTCAGAGAAATTCCAATACATATCTAGATATTAGAAGTTCCCCTTCTTCCACCTTCACCAAAAAGACCCATTAAAGGTATTTAATTGATTAGTCTTGTTCTCCATTGTACTAGCCATCTTAACCAAGAAGCATAATGGAATTCACTTGATAAGAAAACTTGTCAAATTAGAGTATTAAAATAATTTTATCCAAGATACTATAAACAGTGGTAGGCAAAGACCTTTGGAATGGGAAAGCCTATGGCATCAGGGCAGGGACTATTTCTTGTTTGTTTGGTTTTTTTTATATTGTACTCCAAGGAGAAAACTTCTCTAAGATTTCAGTGTCTATAAGGAACCCCTGAATTAGATAGAAAACAAATTCACTTCAATTCAGGAATTATTTGTTGATCATCCACTAAGTGCAAAGCACTTGTCTTGACACAGGGAAAGATAAAAGTTTAGATTAAAATGTCCTTGACCTCATGGGATTGAAGGTATAATAGAAATTTATGGCAGGTATGCACATAGCTATGATGTGAATTAGTGTAAGATAAATATGCAAGCAAAGATCCATGTAGGTTTGGATGGGGAAGGTCATTATTGACTGGGAAAAACATTATCATCCAGAGCCAGGCAGCATCTCTTACTAGCACTAGTCATTTTTCATACAGGGCTTTGCTATTTTTCCTTTTTAAAATGCTGTCATTCATCCCCCTGAGACAGACTAGACGTAAAAATTAAGCATCCATTCACTAACAGATCTGCACTGCTGCCTGGTCCGTGGAAACTTGTCTTAACCATTCTAACTCAGTCTTTCTTCCATCACTTGCTGAGTTCCTAAATGATATGAGGGTAACTTTCCAGGACTCCTTACCCCCATGGTCATATGATAGAATCATATACTATTCTGAGTCTAACAACAGAGCCCTAAACTATCATACCCTACATAAAATTGACTTGAGCATTAATCCCTGACTGAGAGGTAAAAAGGGAATAGGGGTCCGTAGGTGACAATTTGTGAGTCTTTGAACTTGCCTGAGGATCAAGGCTGGCTTCCTAGGAAGCATGAAAAGTATTCAGGGCAGTCAAACTCCAGTCCTCAACTGGGTCAGCTCTGGCCCAATGCTCATGCCAATGTTGGGGCAATTATCTCTCCTTTGATGGAGAGGGAAATTCACAAGTCTTTCCCTAAGTTTTCTGAAGGGACCATCCAGAGAGATGAGATATTTAGCACACTATGGTGTGAAAGTGTGGTATAGAGACAAAAGCACTAGCTTTGGAATTTAAAAAAAAAAAAACTAAAGAAAAATGGAATCAAGTCCTGGCTTTGTCACCTCCCATGAGACTTTTGATGTAGCACTTTGTGTTTAATAAACATTTATAAATTAAATGTGGATTTTGTTAAAAACACCTATGACACCTCCCTATTACATGTGAGAGTCTCAGAATACCCACCATAGGTTCCAGATTTTCTATGGATCCACAACAACTCAAAGTGATATTTTATAAACCTCCACAGATAAATCTTTTTCCCTCTGGTGAGCCAAAAGACACAATTATTGTTGTTCAGTCCTTTCAGTCAGATCTGACTCTTTATGACCCCAACTGGGGTTTTCTTGGAAGAGATAAGAGAGTGGCTTTCCATTTCCTCCTCTAGATCCTCTTACAGATCAGGAAACTGAGGCAAACATAGTTAAATGACTTACCTGGGGTCACATAGCTAGTGAGAGTCTGAAATCAGATGTGAGCTAAGATGAGTCTTCCTAACTCCAGGCCCAGCGCTTTCTCCACTAGCTTCCCCAGAGAAATAATTAGTACAAAGTAAAATGAAATTTGGAGGATTATAGGAAGATTCACAATAGAATTTTTCATCTATAAAGGCCCTCCACAAATTAATCACTTAAGAGAATGAGAATACATTGGGACTCCTGAATGAGGAGCCCCATTGACCACACTGGCTGCTATCCTTTGCACAAACCCTACAGCCTTTAAAAAGTAACTGCAGGAAACCTCCATGAAGCAGGTGACCAGCCAAGAGCCCAGACCCTGCCTGCTCAGCCTCCCCCTGCCTTCAGCTTGTAAGACTAAGGATGTCCCGCCAACCTTTTTCCTTCCTCATGCCCTCTCTTCTCTCTTCTCTCCAGGACTCTCTGTCACAGGCTCTTCTCCTTTTCTTCCAATGTTTTTCCTTTCTTCATTTTATTTTAGTCCAACCTTCAATATTGATGTATAAATGAATTTTGTTTTGCCTTGTTTTGTTGTTTAAATGCAGTGAATAATGCAGAGGGGTGGCTCACACCTTCAATGCTACAAAATGATCACATTGCTCTTAGTCATCCTCTTCTTCCCCAGATAGATGGTCTCTTCTCTTTCAGAGACTTTAGCCTGCTAGAGTATAATAGCTTGAAGCTGACCTGATACAGGCAGGCTGACAGGTTTTTAGTCATAACCACCTCACCCAGCTTACAAAAGCCAGGCATTGTGCCCCTAAGGTTAAGATTGGGTCTTTCCTTTAAATCCGTTCTCTGCAATGGAGGGGGGAAAATTCTCTCACAGTTAACTGCCTAACCTAGGGTGAGCAGCAACTTTAACATAGCCCCAAGATCTTCTCTGGCTTAACTGCAAATGGATTTGAACCAGGACAAAAAGCAAGATAGGGAGACAAGGTTGGCGTTCCCTACCTACTCAGTCCATTTTCAGGCTTTTGCCTTGTGTATCTGTCAGTAGAAAAACCTGCTTAGCTCAGTACCAATTTTGGCCAGCAAAAAAACCTTTGACTTTCTATAGATGTTTTCGTTAAACACTACAAATATAAAATCTCATTAGGCTAATAGTAGTGGGGGGTGGGGGGGAAGTAGTGGCATCAAAGGAGAATGTAATGCCATGAAAACTCTTCCTAATAGCTAGATTCATTTACCTGTTCTGGAAGACAGTAGATTAGTAGGTAAAATAATTCTCGAGGTCCCAAGTCCTAAATTGGTTGCATGAACATTGTAGGCACATTCTAACAACATGAGAAGAGGTAGGGGTCTGGTGCTGTACTATGACAGAAATTTGGTGCAGTGTAAACACTCTTGTATTTAAAATAAGAAAATCTGGTTTTTAATCCTAGCTCTATCTCTTCTTGTATGGCCTTGGCCAAGTCATATCCCTTCTTAGGTCCTCAATTTTCTCATCTTTAAGAGTGCAGGTTTGAAAAATGGGCTTGTGAATTGGAGAGATCTTGGATCTATTGGGTAGTACTGGCTGGAAGGAGAGTTCTTGCATTGGAGATGGGTGCACCAACTGGTTGGTGGGAAAGGTTATAACTCTGGTTTGACTGGCCAGAAGACAAAGATTTTGAGGTGATAGTGCAGAGCGAAGGTAAAGTCTAATAATGTTGAATCAGTAGTCTGGCCAACTTCCTCCAAGTTTAGACTGTTTTAAGTATCAACTGGACAGTAATTGGTATGGATACTTCTTTGATCGAGTCTTTCTGTCAATAAGAGATTGTGAGTGTCTTGTGGCAAGCATTTCATTTGTTTGCGAGAAATAAATACTTGTTCCATCCCCTGAAAATAAAATAAAATAAAATAAACGGTTTGAACTAAATGGCTTCTAAGATCCATTCCAGCTCTAAGTTTATTCTTATCCTATGTATACTTGCAACAATTTTTGCCTAGAAACTCCCAGTATAAATGCTTTGCATAGCCATCTATTACATTTCTAGGCCAGATATGAAGATTGATGTGGCCAAATTAGCATGCCTACTTCAGGTCTAAGTCATCTTTCACAACTAGAAGGCACTTAAATGTTTTTGAATGAACAAGTATCTAGGGGATTTGATCTGAGGAAGCATAAAGATGTAATGGGAAGGGCACTGGACCAAGAGACAGGAAACTCCAATTCTAGTCCCAACCTATGGGACTCGAGGTCAATCATTCTTTTCTGGTTCAGTTTCCTCATCTACAGAATAAAGAGATTCCAGTAGATGATACTTTAGGTTGCTTTCAGTTCTGACAGTTCATGGTTTTATGTTAATAAAGATGTAAGAGGATATAAATATGTTTACTTTAATTTCCATTTTCAAGAGAACTTAAATATCAAAGCAATGGTACCTTACTGTACATTGGGAATCTTGGTTTGCTTTTTTTTTAAACTGTTTTCATTTCATTAAATATTTCCCAATTACATGAAAAAAAATTAATAACTATTTAAAAAATTTTAAGTTTTAAATTCTCTCTTCCTCCTACCTCTCCACCCTCTTTGAGAAGGTAAGCAATTTAATTTTTATTATACATGTGAGGTCATGCAAAACATTTCCATATTAGCCATGTTACAAAATAAAACAAAAAAATTTTTAAGTATGCTTCAGTCTGCTTTCAAAGTTTATTAATTTCTTTCTCTAGAAGCAGATAGTAGTTTTCATCTTGGGTCCTTTGCTTGGATCATTGTTTTGATCACAGTAACTAAATCTTTTATAGTTGATCATTCTTATAATATTACAGTTACTATGTATAATGTTCTCCTGGTTCTGCTCACTTCATTTCATGAGACCAAGTAAGTCTTTCCAGGTTTTCATGAAACTATCCTACTCATCATTTCTTATAGCACAATATTATTACATTACAATTATATACAACTTTTTGAGCCATTTCCTAATTGATGGACATTCTCTCAGTTTACAATTCTTTGCCACCACAAAAAGAACAGCTATAAATATTTTTGTACAAATACTCCCTTTTCTCTCTTCTTTGATCTCTTTGGGACACAAACCTAGTAGTGATATCACTGAGTTCAAGGGCATGTACAGTTTGAGTGTAGTTCTAAAACCAGAATGGTTGGACTAGTTCAGAACTCTGCCAACAGTGCATTAGTGTCCTAATTTTTCCACATCCTTGCCAGCATTTGTCATTTCCCTTTTCTCTACTGGGGAATCTGATGCAAAATGATAGGTTCAGTTGAAATTTTAAAAACTGAATAAATTATGAAGACTATATATATATATGTATATGTACACATATATATATTCTAAAAGATAAATAAAGACAGAAATAGAACATAAGCATAGCAAGGATCCTTTTTATTAAGTAGAGACTTGCAGGCCATTAAAAGCAAATTTCAGTAATTCAAAAGTTTTTATTTTTAGTTCTAGTCCTGTTTTTATGTAATTGGGGGGAAATGCTCAATTTAACTGACTATGCCTGCCCTAAATACCTGAAGGAGATCAATAGAGTAGGCCCAAGGCCCCATATTTCTCATCCACCGTATTGGCCAATACATATTGGGAATTTAAATATTAATTCTTATTATTACAATGTTCTTAGAGAGACAGAATATGTGTGTATTCAAAATGACTGAAGAATATTTTCAATGGACTATCATTATAAATTAAAAGTGTAACTTCTAAGGAGTTATTGGCTAGCAGAGTTAGATAAGATCAATCAATAACAAGTGTGCCTGATACTGTACTAAGTAAGAGCACAAAGAATGCAACATTCTCTACTTGCAGTGAGCTTCCATTCTAATGGGAGAGACAACAAGGGATATATATATATATAAAAATATGTGTTATATGTATATATATATGAGAGAGAAATATGCATATATGTATATAGACATACATATATACATATGTATTTATACACATATAGTGTATATACATTTACAAACATTCATGTGTGTATCACAAATAAAAAGTTGATAAATTGTGAGTTAAATTAATGTGTAAAACTTTAAGTATTATTTTTTATAAAGTTTATTATCTGACAAATAGAACAATGTGACTAAGATTTTCTACCTGCTCAAAAGTCCTGAGTTCACAGCTGCCGTTACAGGAAGAGAAAAGAGCTAGACATGGGACCCCACCCAATTTATATTAGCACATAATGACAGGAAGTAAGTAGGGTATTGGGAATAGTAGTTTTTTCTGGAGATTGTAGTTTTGGGGGTAACAGATTCAAATTACACAAAATACAAATACATATTGGTTAAATACAAGGTATTAAGGGAGAGCAAAGGCAAGTGAAGAGACTAGGAAAGCTGAAATGTAGAAAATGATTTAAACATTTAAAAATTTTTTTTCCAATAATATTTCATTTTTCCCAATTACATGTAAAATTTTTTAAAAATAGCTTTCTAAAATTTTGAATATTGGATTCCCTCCTTCTCATCTTTCCTCCTTTGATATAGATTACATATTTAATATTCATCATGTTGGGAAAGTAGACATATATCACACATTCAAGAAAAAAAGTCATGAAGGAAATTAAGTGAAAAATAGTATGCTTCAATCTGCCTTTAGAGTCTATAAGTTCCTTCTGAGGTAGTGGATAGAATTTTTCATCATGAGTCCTTTGGAGTTGTCTTAGATTATAATAATAGCTAAGTCCTTTATTATTGTACAATATCACTGTGACTCTATACAACATTCTCCTGGTTCTGCCCACTTCACTTTGCAAGAGCATCTTCCCAGGTTTTTCTGAAATCATCCTGCTTGTCTTTTCTTGTAGCAAAATAATATTCTGATACAACCCATATACCACAACTCATTTAAGCCATTCCCCAAATGATGGGCATCCCCTCAACTTCCAGTTCCAGAAGATAATGTTTAAGCGTGTCTCAAAGCAACAGAGGACCCTGTGAGGCATGCATAAGGAAGAAGTATACTACAGTCATGGGACATGGACAGTGCTACAGCAAAGAGATGGAAACTGGAGCAGAAAAAAGATGAATTTTATTGGAGGAATAAGCATTTATATAGTGCCTATTATGTTCCAGGAACTGTGCTAAGGGCTTTACAAGTATTTTCTCATTAGAACCTTACAACAATCCTGTGAGGTAGGTATTAGTATTATCCCCATTTTTCAGTTGGAGAAATTGAGGCAAACAGATTAAGTGACTTGTCTAGGGTCTCTGAGCTAGTAAGTGAGGCTGGATCCAAATTCAGGTTTCTTGACTCCAGACCTTGCATTCTGCCCATTGTTCCTACTAGTTGCTCTTCAACCAAGAGCTTCAAATCCTAGAGGCAATTGGAAGTGCCTGGAGTTGAATAAATGGGGAAGGGGTCATAGTCTGCTCAAATTTGCATGTAAGGAAAATCATCTTGGCAAAAATGTATAGAGTACACTAGAATGATAAGATTTAAGGTGAAAAAGAAAACAATCAAAAGGCTCTTGCAATAATTAAGGCAAGTAGTGAGGAGGGGCTAAACTAAGGACATAACTGAGTGAAGAGAAGGGGTTAAATGCTAAAGAGGATGTGAAGATGGAAACAGCAAGATTTGGCAACTGATTGTGTCTTTGTGATGAGAGAAACTGGAGATTACAGGGCAATGCCAGCATTTCAAACTTGAGACCTTAGAAGGATGGTGGTGTCTTCAATAGAAATAGGTAAGATTATAAGTAAGGTAAAATAGGCAAGAAATAGGTGAGTTTCAAAAAGGGGCTTTAGGGAGAAAGAAAATGAGTTTCATTTTACAAATGTTAAATTAGTTAAGTTAGTTTAAATTGTCTCTAGGACAGCCAGATTGGAATGTTCAATAGGCAATTGTTAATATAGGCCTGAAACTCTGAAGAGAAGATGAGGGCTTGATAGATAGATGTGGGAGTCACCTGCATAGAGATGATATTTTAAACACATATAGGCTGACAAGGTCACTGAGAGAGTAGAGAGGGATAAGAAAAGGTGACCCGGAACAACCAGAACAGTTTAGAGGCGTGACGTGGATGACAAGGCAGCAAGGAAGTCTGAAAAAGTCATCAGAGGGAGGGAGATGGTAGTGTTTTAAAAATCAACAAAGGAGAGAAAATTCAGGAGGAAAAGGTACTCAACAGAGTCTATTTCACAACAGGATTTAGAAGTATTAGGAATGAGGAAAAAAAAACACAAAAATTGACAATTGGTAAACTCTCCCAAAAATATTTGTTTTCTGGCATTTCTCTCTCTCTTTCTCAATTTCTCATTAGAAAAAAAAAAGTAGCAAAAGTATCAGTTTCTTAACTTGCATTTCCTATATTTAATTGCCACATTGGCCTTTATTTTAAATACTTTCCCTACCAGAAGAACTGTCATTTGTATTACCAGATCCAAATATGTTTTTATTTTCCAATATGGACAGAAATTGAGTGTTGTCTACAAGACTACAAAGTCCAGAGGTTCAAAGACCAATCCTCATCCATCTCTGTAGTACTGACTAGTAGGTGTGGGGTGTTGGGCACAATTGACTCCAAAATTTGTTTTTTGTTTGTTTTTTGTTTTCTGACTGAAGGAATAGAAGAGGAAGCATTCCATTTGAGCAAGACAAGAAAGAAAATGTCAGGCATCAATGCCCCAAATGAGCAAACACAGACACAAACAAAAGTCTTCTCCTAGTTTCTTGACATTCTGTGGGTACAGACTTCACTGTTTACATGCTCAGAAAGGCAAAGCAAACCCAGGAATCTGGGCAGGTCTTTTGAGAGAGCTAGATTCAAAGAGGTTTCATTTTCTTCATGTAACTTGGAGGGAAACTTTAAATGTTGATTGACTTGTGTCTAAACAAGTGAAAACTCCATTTATAAAGATGAATAACTGCTACACTTCATTTCACTTTCTGCTGATGTGATAAAAATATCTGAGTTTCAGATCCAGTTAGAATCATTCATTCTTAAGACATCATGTATATCTGAGACAAAACAAATGAGGATGGAGTTTTAATGGCTTTTTCTCTACAGTGAAATTTTCCCTTGGGTAAGTTTTGGGTTTAATTGGGCAGGCAGAAAAAAAGTTTTCCAGAGGTATGTGGGACTGCCACTGCATGAAGAAAGGATTCTGGGAAGCAGTAGGTACTTCTTAGTGTTTAAGGTTTCTGAGCCAGCCTGCTGTGTGTGTCAGTGAGGAATGGGTTCATTCTTCTCTCTTGTCATATTGTCTAAATCCAAACATTTCTTCCCCAAACTGTGTGACTCTGGTAACCTTTGTGGCAGCCCGGCAGGCTGTGATGGAACAAGAGGGCATGACATGAGATGCCAGGGATTTGCTTGTCAACTCCGCTGTCGATTCGAGTTGGTCCAGTTACTGGGCTACGGAAACCTGTCATCGACTAATCTGCTTGGAATGTCAAGGAAACCTGAGGCTGGAGACTTGATGTATGAATCCTCCGTCCTGATAAGTCTCCGCTGAGCTCTGATGAATGCATAAAGAGCTGGCAGATGAGTGCAGTTTTTGATTAACTGTGCTGGTCTGTGCCCACTCAAGCTTCAGTGAGATTGTATATTGTCAGTCAGCTGTCTCCTGGGTGCAGAATTCTCATTTAAGCGTTTTGTGTTTAAAGGGAAATCTGGAGACCTTTCTCACTCTGGAGTTTAAAATGAAGTTCGAATCCAACATAATTTACAGTGCTATAAAGGCTGTGTAATATTTTCTGTCTCTGTAAGGAGCACCGAAACTGAATTACCTTTAATGGTTATAACTTGTATTCAAATTTGCATTAATGTGTGCTCCCTAACAAGATAAAAAACATTTCTTCAGCAAGCACATCCATATGGGGGCTATGTTCATGCCCATTTGTGTTCCCAGGTACCGAGTGGCTCCGTTTGAGCATCTATAAGTTAACTTCTGTTGTTATAAGGGCAATTTGAATGCAAAGGAATCACTTGAACACAGATGCGCTTTACCCATTCTTCAAAATAATCAGCCCTTAGATCGCAACTGGCTGTGATTAATGTGAGGCTCCCTTGGAAATGTAAACCAACATGTGTCTAATTGTTTAAAAGCAGAGAGAGATCCCATCTAATTCCCCGGGAGTTAGCATTCTAGGCAAGATCCCAATCAAACATCGTATTCTTATAGGCTAGTCATGAGGTATTGAAGTAGCCCACATCCAGCGCGGCTTCCCAATGGATTGGCCACGTGGCTTCAACAACCATTTCACCCTGATGTGGGTCGTAACCCTTGTACAGCCTGATGGCCATGTCTGTATAATCTTATATGCAGTATTTGCAAAATGTGCGATAGTAGTCTTAGTTTTGGAAAATTCACCAATTCTTCAATCCATGAAGCTCTGCTAAACAACATTAAATTGACATTTGAACAGAGCAGTTTCCTCTGGAAAGAAATATTGGTCATACTCAAACATGTTGCAGAAGGAACAAAACAAAGCACGTGCACTGTTTTCCTCAACTGGCTCAGGTGGGCACCTTTCCACGTGAAGGAGGCCGGCCTTGCTCTGGAGACCCTCTCTTGTTCTAGGACACCCGAGTACACTCAGCATCCTCTTCAGACCTTCCCGCCGGCTGTGAGAACTTGGCTTGGTGACAGATGTCACATCTAACATTGTGAATTGATTTCACCAGCATCATCTATGAGCAACACCTAACATCAAAGTAGGAGAATGAGAATCTCCATGACAAAGCCCTGGAAGGCAGCCAGTGTCCCAGATAGACAAATGATGAGATTTACTACAAACCCCTCCCAAAGTCTGGGGCTACAGTGAGGGACAGCATAGAAAAACAACCAGCACCCAAAGTGGGGAACACAGGAGAATCCCCAGAGGTCCCAGAGAAACACAGCTTCTAGGAGCAGTGCTGCTGTTAGAATTCAGAAAAATATTCAGCAGTCGGAACCCCATGGCATGCCACAAGGACCTCCTGGGCAGCTTAGTTTGAGCGAAGTGATTGCTAGGCAAAGGGGCAGGACCTTAAAATAGATCAGTGATTCCCAAAGTGGAGGCTACTGCCCCTGGTGGGTGCTGCAGCAATCCAGAAAGTGGTGATGGTCACAGGTGCATTTATCTTTCCTACTAATTGCTATTAAAATTTAAAAAAATCATTTCCAGGGGGCTAAGTAATATTTTTTCTGGAAAGGGGGTGGTAGGCCAAAAAAGTTTGGGAACCACTGAAATAGATGGTAGAATGGTAAAATTGACAAATTTAGTCTTTGTTCTCCACCTTCTTTAATACTCCCTCCTTCATTGCAAAACAAAAACACAGAAACAAAGTGGCTGTTCCTTGATCGTAGGCAACAAGAATGTAGGGGTATATTATTATGCTGCAGGAAATGATAGATAAGAAGAATTCAGAGAAACTTGGGGAAACATGTATGAACTGACACAGAGTGAAGAACACAGACCCAAGAGATATATAAAGTGACGACCGGACGAGCAGTTTAGCATCTCTTTGGATAGAGGTGTCATGTCCCCCACACATCTACTTCAGAGCAAAGAGAGATATACTTTGGTTCGTCTTCATTAGTAATGAGGATTCTTAATTGGCTTCTGAGCCAGGACTATTATAAATATTCTAAAGGAGTAATCTCCTTAATAAAATAATTAATAATAGATTTACTTGGACCTCCTCTTCTGCCTACTGGCCTGAAGGCATAAGGACAACTGTCTGACCTCTGGAAGGTCAGGAATCCGATCCAGTCCCCATGAGTGTGTGGCCTCTTAGACAAGCCTATGTCTGGGATGTGGCCACCTCCTCTTTGCATCTTTATTTGTCTTTGTTATAGATTCTTGTGAGATATCAATAAATAACTGATCTCTTCTCCCAAGTGCCTCTTCCTGCACGCCTCCTGGGCAACTTAGCAGAGGGCATTGGAAACGAGACCAGTTGCTCCAGAAATAGTTACAGATTCAGACCAATTTTAAAAAAACAATAATATATAAAAATGGATTCTTTCTCTGTATAACCAGTCCCCTCATGTTATATAGCTTTGCTTCATTGATAATGAGAAAAGTCACATATCATATAATCATAGAATGTTAAGAATCAAATCTCTGTGGTCATCTAATCTGATTAATTTGTAAAATGTCAATTCTATCCAAATATGTATCTCTCATATATATCATCTTCTCTCCCCTCACTCAGCCACCACGCCAGTTCATGATCTCATCACTTTTTACCTGCACTATGGCAATAGTTTCCTAATTGGTCTCCTGGCCTTGTCTCACCCCACTTCAACTCAAGCCTAGCTGTATGATTCTAGGGGAGTCACTTAACTCCAATTGCCTAGACCTTATCAGTCTTCTACCTTGGAACTAACACTATGTATTGATTCTAAGATGGAAGGTAAGGAATTAAAAAAAAAAAAACATCTGCCAAGAAGATTTTCCTAAAATACAGGTCTAGATGTGTCCCCCTCTACACAATAAACTCTCCTGGCTTGAAAATAAATTCCTCTGTTTGGAATTTCAAGCTCTTTGCAGTGTCTTCTTCCAATCTTTTCAGTCTTCTAAAAAGTCTTACTCCCCTTCACACACTACTGGCAGCCATACTAGCTTCTTAACTGCTCCTCACACTTCTGAGGCTCCACTTCCAACTTGGTGCCTTTTCAGCATCCTGCAGGCTTGGGATGATGATATTGCTCGTCATCTCCACCTTTTCAGAGACCACCTCCAGCCACTAATGCCTTCCTCTTTAAGGTTACCTTCTGTTTGCTCTGTACAAATCTTCTGTGTACCTACTGATGTGTGTTGTTTCCCCATTAGAATGTAAGTTTCTTCAGGAGAGGAGCCATTTTTTTCACTTTTTATTCTCTGTTCCTAACAAAGTGCCTCGAACATAGTAAGTGTTAAAAAAAAGTGTTCATTGATTGATTGATTACTTCACTGACTGGCAAATGGTAGACTAATTTTTCCTTGAAGCCTTCCTGTGGCAGGGAACTTACTATTTCCCAAGGCAGTAATTCGATTTTTTTAAACAATGCTAATTATTAGTGAGTTTCTCTTATATTTAGAGGAGATCCGCTTCCCTCTAACTTCTACTCTTTAAAATCAAAGTAAAAGACTCACTGTGCTGGCAAAGTACAAGTCTAATATAAATTATCATAAAGTTTGGCTAAGCACTGTAAGCTATTCATCATATTTTTGATAGCTGTGGGATG
This sequence comes from Gracilinanus agilis, assembly GCF_016433145.1. NCBI lineage: Eukaryota > Metazoa > Chordata > Mammalia > Didelphimorphia > Didelphidae > Gracilinanus > Gracilinanus agilis. Next base: position 183,064,793 of record NC_058132.1, on the reverse strand, counting down.
TCTATATTAAGTAATATTTTCAGAAAGGAATAAAAAGCTCTTTCTTATGTTTTTAGTATTTGAAGTACTTTTGTGCTTTACAATGATACCTTTCATTCTTTTTAAAATTCTAAATTTAACAAAGAATCAAATAAAATGAACATTTCTATCTACAAGGGAAGAGAGTTTGAATTCCCTCTCTGTCATTTATCACATATGTAGACTTGAACAAATTTCTTAACCTTTCTTGGGCCTCGGTTTTCCTCACAAAATGAGGGAGATATACTATGATTCTTAACGTCTCTTCCAGGCCTGAATCCATGATTTGAGATTCAGTGATGTTCTCTCTTCACTTTTCATCCTAAAGAATGAACAGCACATCAACATGCAGAATTGATTCCATGTCCTAAACAGGATCCAAATTGTCCTCCAGATTTTTCTGAACTGACGATATTTGAGAGTCCTATTATAATGACTCCTAAGTAGATATACTCAACCCTTTGGGCTGATTCAGTTCTCTAGTTCTGCTTTGGCTCCTTCTAGTTTTGGCTGAGGCTAGTTTTGCCTGCCTATCTCTCTTTTCTGTCTGTAACAAAGGAGCCATGAGTTTCAGTTCAGATAATTAAGTCCCACAGCTTTGTTTTGCTCCCTTTGAGTAACTCGTCTATCCTCATTTAATCTGCCTGTGATCCTCATTCATTTTCCTTCTTTTCCATTTCAAAGGATTGAAACTTGGCAGTTCCAGCACATGAAACGTTGAACTGCAACAAAAATGAAACATTCGCTTGAATTTAGGGCAAGCTATTTGTAAAATGCAGCGCCTAAGAGCTAATTCTAATGTGGTTTATGTCTAATCAAACTGCAGCAATTAAAACATTCAATTATGTCGTTATTTTGATTCACATCTCACTAGACCTTGCCTCAGAGCCAAACCTAAAAAAAAAAATGATTCTCATTCAGGAAATTGTTTAGAAACTTTGTGAAGATACCAATGATTTTTATTTTGGCCTCAACTGTTAATCTTTCTTCTGTAGGCAATTTTAAAGAACCGATGGATTGAATTTCTCCCTTTTCATTCCCTTTCTTCATATGAAAGAGGTCTTTCATCTGAATAAAATAATTTATCTTAAAAAATGAATTTCTCTTTTTGTTGTTTTTTGTTGTGATATTTTTACATTTTCTTTTTGAGTATTGTAAGCCTTGTATTAGTGATCTCCTAAAATGAAAGGTCCAAGTTAAGTTCACTTTGCTTGTAGATACCAACCAAAAAATGTGTGTCTACTCTCTCCACTCCACTTCACCTCCGGGTTCTCCAACATCAATTCCTCCTTGGGAACATGGTGCTCAAAAATTTAACAAAGAGAAGTTTTGTCAAAGGAATTAAAAAAGAACCCAATGCAATTTTTGGAAAACAAAGACAAACTCCATTGAATAAACCTCCACATCCACTTTCATTCCCTACTATCCAGAGCAAGTGGGTGATCAGCAGACTAGTATACTCTTTCAGGGTAGCACAACTTCTGCTGGGTAGCATCTGGCATAGCTCCCTGCCATGGCTCTTCCTGCAACCCTGAATCTTCTCTGCTCTCAGGTGGTCATGGATGGTGCTCTCTGTGGTCATGTACCTCTCATTGGTCAGTATTGTTCTTTAGGTTGCATTTATTAGCTGTTGCCTTTATAAAAAGAAGTATGATTGTCAAATTCTTATCACATTGTAGTCTCTTATCAATGAGTCCCTTCTCCACCAAGAAAACTCTTGGTACAAAGAAGTTGTACAAAAAAAGTTGTACAAAAAATACTCTTGCACCAAAGAAGTTGCAAGTTGAGTAAAATAAATCAACATGTTGGCCATGGCTGACAATGTATGCCTCATCCCAGAGGTAGAGTCACTACTTTTCTGCTAAGAGTTGGGAGGCCCACACTGGCAACTTTATTGATCATGGTTCTGAAATCTTTCAATGTCATTTTCTGCTAACATTACGGTGTTAATAAGATAATTGTGTTGCCAATGTAGGTTGCATGTGCCAATGTATATTATATATTTTTATATAATATATATATGTATATGTGTATATATCACACACACACATATATATGTATGTGTGTATGTATAGTTTATATGTGGATTTATCTACATATGACCCAAAATGGGGTATGACTAGATCTCTAGAGATTCTTCTCCCTTTCTTCAAAGGATACTTTTATTCCTGCCTTGGAGAATGTGGGGAGCAAGAGGCTGGCCCTTTCTGTTTCCTCAAAAAGTAGATACCAGGCTGGAAGAGTATCACTCTGACACACTTAAATATTCTTAGTCAAAGGTAAACGATCTTTTGGCTAAATCTGCTCTTTGTCTCCTCACGGGGAAGCTGTGTCCCAAGCTCTAGCTAAAGATTTGACTTCTTTTCCATCAAGCACTAATTGCACAAAAACTGTCCCACACTCACACAGAGTGAATGACAAATGAGCTCATTTATTCAAGGCTATATAACACACAGAAATCAAGGAAGTCATATGGATTAGAATATACCAGACGATACACTGAATATGTGAGCTTTCTTAGTAGTAGTGAGATATTTCTTACCCAGCTCTTACCCAAAGGGAAATGTACTGAAATTTTAGGCAAAGCAGGGAATAAGGAAATGCTTGAGTTGTTGGTTCCCCTGCATGTTGGTTTCTACCCAAAGCCTCTCTCCTTTTCTAGGGATTTCTCCTGCAAACAGATCCTGGAATTGCATTTCGTTTTTCGTAGTTGGAAGCCAGAAGACCAGCATCTCTTCGCTTCCAAGCTCTGGCCAGTTGTGTCCCCCATGCAGATGTGGAGTGATCACTTTCTCTACGAATGACAAGAATTTATGCCAGTATCAGCCTTGAGCCTCTGCTTACAGTGGTCATTTTTATAAACTCTGCGCCTTTATTCTATATCAGTTCACATCAGTCTTTGGGGGGTTGTTTTATCTAGAATTTTAGAGGAATGCCTCTTGTTACCAGTCTGGTCAGAGGCACAGTTGTCCTGACACCCTAGCTCTGGCAGTCAAACCCCAGACTAGGAACCTTATCTCTTACAAAGAATAGTACATTTCTCTTTGCCTCCCCTTCTGCTGACTCTAACCTAAAAAAAAAAAAAAAATCCTGTCGAGGTAGCAAGAATTCCTCTCTATGTCCAAGACAATTAGTGTCAGGTTTCCAACACCAAGTTCAGGGGCAATAATTATAGATCTCATTGTCCTTTTTCTCTCAGAGGAGAGACAGAGAAACATGTCCCATCTGAATGAGTACTCCATTTACTCATGTGTAGACAAAGCATCCTAATATTACCAAATTATTTCATAAACCACAAAGATTCTTGGTAACTGGAGAGGGAATATTTAAATCACTTTAGAGAACAGATAAGTGAATAGAAAGCCAGGTGTAGAGACATGAACTCCTTGGGTTCAAATTTGGCTTCAGATTTTCTTCTGAGCTGTGTAACCCTAGGTAAGCCATTTAATTCCTGTTGCCTAGCCCTTATCACCGTTTTGCCTTGGAACCAATTCTTAGTATTGATTCTAAGACAGGCAGTAAGGGATTTAAATAAAATAAAAATATATAAATCAATCTAAGCTCTTTCTAGAGTTACCTAGGCAGGTAGTTATGTGAAAGAAAAGTCCTTAGTGATTGTTTATCTCTTTGCCTCCAATCTCTCCTTTCCACGCCCACACCCCACTCAATTGATATTTTCCTTTCTTTTTTCTATCTTTTATTTCTTCTTTCCTTTTTTCAGTTAATGTAGAAACAATTTTTGATAATTGTTTTCTGACATTTTTGTGTCATTTCTGACATCACAATTCTGACATCAGATTTTCTCCCTCCCTCCCTTTACCCTCCTCCCTGAGGTGATAGTCTGATATAGGTTGTACCAGTGCTTTCATGCAATACATATTTTCTTATTGCTCATGCTATGAGATACACACATACAACAAAAAACTCATGAAGGAAATAAAGTGGGAGATGGCATACTTTGATCTGTAATCAGACTTCAGAAGTTCCTTCTTTGGCCATGCATAGCATTTTTCATCATGAGTCCCTTGTGGATATCTTGGGATCTTGCTTTGCTGATAATACTTTAGTCCTTGACAGTTGACCATTATATGCTTCTGTTACCATAACTATTATTTTCCTGGTTCTGCTCATTTCATTTTGAATCAGTTCATATAAGTCTTTGAGGTTTTTCTGAACTGATCCTGGTAATTATTTTTTATGGTGCAATAATATTCCTTTATAACCATATACCACAACTTGTGCATCCCTTCCCTAAGTGAATAACCACTCAGTTTCCAATTCTTTGCCAACACAGAAAGAGCTGTAAAAGTATTTTTGTATAGGTATGTTCTTTTCCCTTATTTTTGATCCCTTTGGGATGCAGCCTCAGAAGTGGTATTGCTGAGTCAAAGAGCATATATAGTATATTATAGTTCTTTGCGCCTAATTCCATATTGCTCCAGAATAGTTTTTATTAGTTCACAGTTCTACCAACAGTATATTAATATCCCAATATTCCCATATCGCTTCCAACATCTATCATTTTCCTTTTTGGTCATGTTAGTCAATCTGATAGGTAAGAGGTAGAATCTCCAAGTTGTTTTAATTTGCATTTTCTATTAAACAATGATTTGAAGTATTTTTATATGATAATAGTTTTAATTTCTTACTTGGAGAACTGCCTATTTGTATATTTTGACCTTTTTTTTCAATTGAAGAATGCTTTGTATTCTTATAAATTTGACTCTATTTGAGAAATGAGACCTTCGTCAGATATACTTGCTGTAAACATTTTTTTCAAATTTGTTGTTTGCCTTCTAATCTTGGTTACATTTACTTTCTTTACAAAAACTTTTTAAATTTAGTGTAATGAAAATCATCTATTTCATTTTCATAATGTTCTCTGTCTTGTTTGTTCATAAATTCTCCCCTTTTACATATCTGATGGGCAAACAGGTCCATGTTCTCCCAATTTGTTTATGGTGTCACCCTTTATTTCTAGATCAAGTATCCATTTTGACTTTATTCTAGTGTGAAATGTTGGGCTATGCCTAGTTTCTGCCATACTGTTCTCCAGTTTTCCCAGCAGTTTTTGTCAGGTTTTTTTCACCAAAGCTTGGATCTTTGGGTCTATTGAACACTAAGTGCTATGGACATTAACTACCATGTATTGATTATCTAACCTATTCCATTGATCGACTAGTCTGTATTTTAGTCAGTACCAGATTGTTTTGATGTTTACTGCTTTATAGTATAGTTTGAAATCTGGTATAGCCAGGCCTCTTTCCTTCGTATTTTGTATTGGTTCTCTTGATATTGTTGGCCTTTTGTTCTTCCAGATTAATTCTATTATTATTTTTCTAATTCTGTGAAATAATTTTTGGTTAATTTGATTGTTATGGCACTGACTAGGTCAATTAATTTAGGTAGGATTGTTATTTTTATTATATTAGCTAGGCCTATCTATAACCAATTGATACTTTTCCAGTTGTTTAGGTCTGACTTTGTGTTAATTGTTTTATAATTGTGCTTATATAATTGCTAGGTTTGTTTTGGAAGGTGTATCCCCAAGAATTTTATATTGTCTAGAGTTATTTTGAATGGAATTTCTTTTTCTATCTCTTGCTGTTGGACTTTGTTGGTGGTAAATAGAAATACTAATGATTCATGTGCATTCATTTTGTATCCTGAGACCTTGCTAAAGTTGTTCATTTTTTCTATTAGTCTTTTGGTTGATTCTCTAGGTATACCATTATGTTATTTCCCAATCAATCTTTTTAAAAGTTCCCAGATTAATATTATTAAAATACAGTTCTGACTGTTTCATCCTACTGCTCAAGATGCTTCCATGCTTCTCTATTGCTTCTAAAATAAAATATAGGATCTTTTGTTGGCATTTAAAGTCCCTCATAATTAGGATTCAACCAATACTTCTAGACTGATTTTTATTTATTTACCTCACACAGTATCTATTCAAGCCAAACTGTCACTTTGCTGAATTCAAGCATTCCATCTTCTGTCCCCATGACTTTGCACCTGTGCACGAGCTGTCCTGAATACATAGAATACTCTCCTTCTTCATCTCTTGGAATATTTGACTTCCTTCAGGTCTCAATGCCACCTCCTTTAAGGGGATTTTCCCTGATTCCCACATCCTCTGTTATTCCTAAATTAAATTAAATTCATAAAGGAGCATTTATGGTGCACCTGCTTTCTGACAAACACTATTCCTTGCACTAGGATGCAAAGACAAAACCAAAAACATTTTACTTCAAGTAGTTTGCAATCTCTTGGGGGGGAGGGGAAAGCCCACAATAGTGACGCCATAAAAATACAAATTTCCAGGGAAAGGACATTAGGCTTTTTACAGAAAGTGGTATTTAAATTAAGCTTTACATTTAAAAAAAGCTAGGGATTCTACAATGTGAAGCTAAGTAAGGAGTATATTCAAAAGACAAGAGTTAGCCTATTTAAAGGCACAGAGAATGGAAAGGGGGTGTTGGGCTCCCTGTCTTCTCAGTCTCAATTAAGTGCAGAAAATGGAAATAATTCAGCTTATTCTCCATAGTTGAAGTTTGCACTAGACTGAATAAGAGTCAAGAAATCTAGTGAGAAACTATAGTGGTATCTTCTACCCCACACCTGTACACAAAGTCAGCCGGCAGTTTATGAGCAAGGAGAAGAATTGGGATCCATCAAAGCCTCTGTATCTAGATATACCAGGAGCAGGAGACTCCCCTGAAAATGCCCAAGAGTGATTAGTAAGTTCCAACGTGGGAACCGTAGAAGTTTATAGAGTATAATAGGCAGGGACCAGCAAGTTACTACAATGATCAAGCCTAGGACCAGTCTCTGATCTCCTTAATAAGCTATCCTGATATTTCAGAAAGAGCCCTGAAGATCTAGCACTCTGAACTTCAAAGATCCACAGGAACCTAACCTAAGAGGATGAACCCCGGGGGATCCAGCGCAAGACCTAGTAGGACCGATCAGTCCACCCAAAAGTATAGCAAGGGCCAAGGTCTGATCCTGACACAAAGCTACAATTCAGAAACCATAGAGAATGAATTAAATCAAAGAAAATCCTGATCAGTATCAAAAATTATGGCAAATCTAATCTCAACCCATTAAAAATGGAGACTCAAGGGAAAATATAACATATTCTGAAACAATGATAAGAATACCTTAATAAATACGTGAAGCAAGAAATAAAACATGAAGATCTTATGGAAATAACTGGAAGGAGAAAAAAGCAGCTGAAAAAAGAAAATGATTAGCCTTACCAAAGAAATTAAATAACTGAAAATTAGAATAGGCCAACCAGAAATCAATAAATACATGAAAGAACAAATAAATATTAGAATAAGACACAGAAGCTAATATGGGGGAGAAAATAGTCATAAGTAAAACAAACCTCCTGATGAAGAAAGAAGTTAATGGGGATAGGGGTGTGATATTGAACAGATAGGAGGTGACTTTAGCAAGAGTAATATTTAAAAAAAAAAAACAAGAACTATTAGAACTTTTATTTTTTAAAAAACCCTTAACTCAGTGACCTTTCATTCCGGGCGCCCGCGGCAGCGGCAGTCACATGACTCCGGTCAACATGGCCGCCGCCGCTGCTGGGAGATGAGGCGGCGCAGCTGCAGGTCAGCCTCCAGGCAGCCCCTGGGAATCCGCCCACATCGGCTGGGCGGGGCAGCGGGGCTTCCGGTGTGGGCGGTGGCAGGAGGGAGGAAACCTTCCTGAGAGTAAAAGCCAACTGGCAGACCCTGCTGAATGCTCGAATTGGGAAGATGAAGCGTCGGAAGCAGGGTGAAGGCCAGGTATGTCCCCTATGCAGCCGCCCCCTGACTGGATCGGTGCCCGAGATGAGTAGGCATGTGGAGCAATGCCTTTCCCAGAGGGAAGGCTCCTGCGTGGCCGAGGATGACTTGGTGGACTGCACCCGTTTTGAAGAGTATGAGTGGTGTGGGCAGAAGAGGATACGCGCCACCACCCTTCTGGAGGGAGGCTTCCGAGGCTCTGGCTTCATCGTGTGCAATGGCAAGGAGAATCCGGACAGTGATGCTGACCTGGATGTGGATGGCGATGACACCCTGGAATACGGGAGACCCCAATACACTGAGGCCGACATCATCCCATGCACTGGTGAGGAGCCGGGTGAAGCCCTAGGGCGAGAGGCCCTCCGGGGAGCTGTACTAAATGGCGGCACACCCAGCACACGGATAACGCCAGAGTTCTCTAAATGGGCCAGTGATGAGATGCCCTCCACGAGTAATGGTGAGAGCAGTAAGCAGGAGGTGGCCATGCAGAAGACAGGCAAGAAAAGCGACATTGAAAAGAGCACAGAGGACTCATCTGTGACCACTTTTGAAGCCCTGAAGGCCCGTATGCTGGAGCTAGAGCGGCAGCTGTCCCGTGGGGATCCATACAAATGTCTTGTCTGCATGGACTGCTACACGATGCCTCTGACGTCCATCCAGTGCTGGCACGTGCACTGTGAGGAGTGTTGGTTCCGGACTCTGGGAGCCAAGAAGCTGTGCCCCCAGTGTAACACCATCACAGCCCCCGGGGACCTGCGGCGCATCTACTTGTGAACTCAGACACCAGGACCAGGCGTGAGCCCGCCCCCCCCCCCCCC
>NC_058132.1:183044021-183055822 GCF_016433145.1 Gracilinanus agilis | reverse complement strand
CCCTAGCTAATTCACATTTCCACTGGTGTGGTCAGTCAAGACTTATTTACACATTATTGATAGTTACATGGGTGTGGTCTTTTCAGGTCTACATCCCCAATCATGTTCTCATCAACCCAAGTGTCCACGCAGTTGTTTTTCTTCTGTGTTTCTACTCCTGTAGTTCTTCCTCTGAATGTGGATAGTGTTCCTTTCTATAAATCCCTCCGAATTGTCTTGGGTCATTGCATTGCTGCTAGTACAGATGTCCATTACATTCGATTTTACCATAATATATCAGTCTCTGTGTACAATGTTCTTCTGGCTCTGCTCCTTTCACTCTGCATCAATTCCTGAAGGTCTTTCCAGTTCACATGGAATTCCTCCAGTTTATTATTCCTTTGAGCACAATAGTATTCCATCACCAACATATACCACAATTTGTTCAGCCATTCCCCAATTGAAGGGCATACCCTTTCTTTCCAGTTTTTTGCCACCACAAAGAGCACTGCTATAAATATTTTCAAAATTTCAAAAACAGAAAGAAAATTACAGACCAATCTTCTTAATGAACATAGATGCATAAATCTTAAATAGAATACTAGCAAAAAGACTCCAGTAGGTGATCAAGAGGGTTATTCATCATGATCAGGTGGGATTTATACCAGGATTGCAAGGATGGTTCAACATTAGGAAAACATCCACATAATTGACCATATCAACAAGCAAACCAACAAAAACCACATATAATCTCAATAGATGCAGAAAAAACCTTTGACAAAATACAACACCCATTCCTACTGAAAACACTAGAAAGTATAGGAATAGAAGGTTCTTTCCTAAAAATAATAAACAGTATATATCTTAAACCATCAACAAGCATCATATGCAATGGGGATAAATTAGAAGCCTTTCCAGTAAGATCAGGTGTGAAACAAGGATTCCCATTATCACCTCTTTTATTTAACATTGTACTAGAGACACTAGCAGTAGCAATTAGAGAAGAAAAAGAAATTGAAGGTATTAAAATAGGCAAGGAGGAGACTAAGCTATCACTCTTTGCAGACAATATGATGGTCTACTTAAAAAATCCTAGAGAATCAACTAAAAAGCTAGTAGAAATAATCAACAACTTTAGTAAAGTTGCAGGATACAAAATAAATGCACATAAATCATCAGCATTTCTATATATTTCCAACACACACACACACACACACACACACACACACACACACACAATTTCTATTCTTACATAGTCCTAAGGGAAGGTCCAAGAGCTGCCTCACCAATGTCAGAGTCTCAGGTCAGAGTCAGAAAATCTCATGAAGCAAATCCATCACAAGCCTCCAACTCCAACTGGAAATTGAACTCTGAACTCCAAAGAACTCCCCCTCACAGGAAGTTACAACTGCTTTTAAAGATGCTTCTTTGCATCACTTCCTGTGCCTTCCTCCACTTTACATGGACCAATCTCAGTCTTAGAATTTTCTTAGGACTGCCCAGGGGGCAGTCGATCGTTTCTGATTTGTCACCCACTTTTAGTACATGTGGGTTATAGACCTCCCCACTCAAGTTTAAAGTGGGGTGTATACACTTTTGGTGATTATAAAAGTAGGCAGGGGAGAGTTAATCCCATCTTCACACCATGAACAATTGTTTTCTTCTAGAGGACTTGGAAAAATACATACATGCATGTACATATATATATGTATTTATTACATATATCATATATGTAATAAACACCTACATCTATATATCCACTTATATGTATGTACACATGTATATAATCATTTTAGCATCTGCACACAACTGTATGTATGCATTGACACAATAAAGGCCATACAAAGAAAGGTGGTACCTTTAAGAAATACTCCTAAAGGCAAGTAACAAACATCATCATGGCAGAAGTGGCTTAACAACACAACTGAAGATTGTATGAAAAGATAATCATTAGAAGACTGAACCAATATCATGAAAACACCTGTAGTAGAAAGCTTGGAGAGCTTCCAGGCTAAAATGGCCACAGTGTAGAAGTAAGGGGCATCCCCTCCTCACCACTACTGATATAAAGCACCTCAAAAGAACAAAAACCAAAATCAGACAAGTGAAGGGGCTCTTCCGTAGGGCATAGCTTTGAAGATAGGCAGGGTTTGAGTGTTTCTTACACTATAAGTACATAAGATTACTCCTACCAAAGTGTGAGCTGATCAACCCCTCCCCAACTCCACCTATGGCACCAGAGTCAGAGCGAGAGCAGGGTGATCACTAGGTTATCAGGGACTGGCTAAGGACACCACAGACTTACCCCAGAAAGCAGTGAGACTTGAGACCCTAGGAGGCTGAGGAACGTGGAGACTGGGTGTGAAGATAAGGCAAAGAGGGGCTGCACATAGCAGACACCGTGGAGACTGAAAAATAACCTCAGGGCAAAAACCTCTCTGTATCTCTATACAAAGACCTGCCTACCCTCCTCACTCAGACTTCTGACTGGGAAGGGAAGTAAAAACTAACAAAGCAATAGCCACCAACACCCACGTACTACAATGTACAACTACCAAAAAAAAAAAAAAAGAAAAGAAAAAAAGAAAAACCTCTGACCCTGTATAATTTCTATGGAGAAAAACTCCAGACTACAGAGGAGATAGCACAGGATGACAAACAAGCAAACACATCCAAACCTTCCAAAAAAAAGAAATGGAAATTGGTCACAAGCTCTTGAGAAGCTCAGATTCGAGATGATGAACCAAGTGAGAAAGATAGAAGAAACTTGGCAAGAAAAATGAGAAATGGTTCAAAAAGAAAAAAAAAACAGTTTAAAAGACAGAATCTCCCATTTGGAAAAAGAAGACCAGAAATCAAATGAAATGATAAGCAAATTGAATTGAATTTTATTGAAGACCAGAATTGACTTGCTGGAAGACATGAAAAGCAGAATAGACCAAACCAAAAAGGAAAAACAAAAGATCATAGCTGAAAACCAGTCTTTAAAAACTAGAATTTGGCAAGTAGAAGCTAATGATCTCACAAGACAGCAAGAATTAATAAAACAAAATGAAAAGAATGACAAATTAGAAGGAAACATGAAATATCTCATTGAGAAGTTGGATGACTTGGAAAACAGGTCCAGGAGAGATAATTTGAGAATCATTGATCTACCTGAAAACTTAGAAACAAATAAAAACCTTGACATCATACTACAAGAAATTATCCAAGAAAACTGCCCTGATATTTTTGAATAAGAGGGCAAAATAGACATTGAAAGAGTCCACAGATCACCTTCTACATTAAATCCTCAAAAGAAAGCTTGGATACCCATCTCCTAATTAGAAGTACCAAAAAACATGCAAAATATAATAAAGAAAATAAAAATATAACAGAAATTCCAGAAACCCTTAATCAAAAATTGACAACAAAAGCCAAAAGATCAAGAAGATACAAAGCAACACAAAAACAATAAATAATTCAACATCAATGTAAACAAATCAAGAGAGGATCCCTAAAGATATGTGCCATACCAAGCATTCACATTTTGCATGGCACACATGTATGCCCATATAAATGTATCAGTGATTACAAGAAAATGATATGTTGGCTGAAGATCAAGAGTGATGAGTAAAAAAAAAAGTCCCAGAGAGGATAACGAACAACTCACTATTGATTTGGTAAATATTGAATAAGCTACCCGAAAGTATTATAACATTTATGCTACCTTTATTGATTACCGCAAAGCTTTTAATTCAGTTATGCACTCATGTTTTATTCATGTACCGCTAACAGAAAATAGACTGAAATATAGTGAGGATACTAGAGCACTTGATGTGTACGTGGAAAAGCATTCTCTGCTAATGAAACACCACCAGCACAATAATAGCAAACACAATTTAAATAAAAAATGGCATTTTCAGAGAGCCAGTTAAAAGCCTTTCTGCTCTGCCAAGCCCTAAGCTAAGCAGATAATAGGAGAGCCTTGAGTATGGCTTCAGAGTTAAAAAGAGAGTTGCACAAAAGCATTGCACAAATCATTTGATGCAAGTGAATGATATCAAATTCTGTGGTTCTGCCAAAAATACATTAAACAGTTTCTTCACCTGGCAGTCCCTTGGGATTGATAAGCAAAAATTCTATATGTAAACCAAGGGAAAATAGAGACTCAGATGTTCAGGTCTGAATCCAAGAGTCAAATAGAAACAATAGTTTTCAATAGTACTTAGAAATGCTTTGGTCTTCTCCAGGAAAGACAGATTAGCAAGGAGAAAGCTATGTATCTTTGTCAAAAGACTTAGTGATATCTGGAACCTTAAGCTTAAGCTTAATGAGAAGAATGCATTCAGACCAAATAATACCTTTATAATGGTAGCCTAGGCAGGAGGGTGACACAATGGAAAAAGGACCTAGCCTAGAGTCAGGAAGACCTGAGTTCAAATTTGGCCTCAGACACTTACTAGCTGTGTGACCCTGGACAAACCATTTACTATTGTCTGCCTCATTTCATTTCATGTCTTCAGTTTCATCTGTAAAATGAACCAAAGAAGGAAATGACAAACTACTTCAGTGTCTTTGCCAAACACACACACACACACAATACCCAAAAGGATCATGAAAAGTTAGACAACTGAAAAATGATGAAAAAAACAACAAATCAAAGGAAAATGGTCAATAACATATTTTAAAGTATCCCCCAAACCACAATCTAGATAACAGTAATGAAATCCTGGACCTAGCATTCCAAGATAGCTACAGAAAGTAAAACCCATTTATGTAAAAGGAGAAAAAAAGACTCATCAATATTCTCAGTTCACATGATAAACTGGGTAAATACATATCTCTGGCACCCAAAGAAAGCACTTATATAGTCACAGAACAGTAGTCAAGGCTGAAGCAAAGAATACACCATTGGACTTATATAAAATATGGCCAATATTTATTTACCTCTGGATGATACCTTTGAAATACCAGAGACTCAAGAGCTGAATCAAAAGGTCTTCCATGACTGGCATGTTCATGAATTTAGTCAAAACCACGTTAACAAAACTAACAAATGTCTGTCATGGATTTGTTTATTGAACCAAAGGGGTTTACTATACTATTGCCTTGCTAACAAATTATAGAAAGATTATCCTTAAAGAACTCTGTCATTGTCCTAAGTCATTGCAAATTTTACAAGGAAGTAGTAAAAATTACATGATCTATTATTGCAAATGACAAAGCGTGTACCTACTGAATACCTTGAAAGACACAATTATTTGGCCAGAAATCATATACAAGACACTCATGATCCTTCACAAGCTAATAATGCTTCCAATGTGGAATAAAAAGTTCCTCGTGTACAGAGAACTAGCAAAAGCTAACAAAAGTATGCAGAAACAGGATGAGGCACACATTGTTTTTGTCATTCTTTTGGAGGCTTTCAATGAATCTATACAACATGAATTTATAGCCCCAAACGTGTAGAATTCTGAAAAAGCAATTTATGCATCTACATAAGTTGAATATTAAACATAAAAGAATCATAGGTTAGTGACTTATCCCAGTACAATTTCTCTCTGAACTACCATTTAATATAAGATGAAAAGAAAAATAATAATAATGAGAAGCAGTGTGGTCTGGGTGTGGTTTAGTGGATGGAGAGCTGCCTTTAGCCCTAGGCTCAAGTCTTGCCTCTGACCCATACTGACTGGGTGACTTTGGATCAGTCATAACCCCTCAGTGCTTCAGGCAACAATCTCTGTCACAGAAACGTAGCTGATTTACGTTGGTAGAATGAGTTTCTTCATCAGTGGGCTTCTTGAAGCATATTCTAAGCTTTAATAGCTTAACATTATACTAAAACATGTGGACTAATCTTTATACATAGCACATTAAAGTATGCAAAGCTCTATATACAAATTAACTCATTTGATTCTCATAACAACTCCAAGAGATAGATACAATATTGTATTATTTTTTGTGTTTTACAAATGTTGAAAGAAAGGCTCTGATGGGTTAGGTGACTTGCCTAGGGGCCACCCAGCTAATGGAAGTCACAGGCATGATTTTAGCCAAGTCCAGGGGTCAGGGGATAAACCTCTCCTTTCCCCTACTTCCCTCAGAATAAAGCAGTTAGTTTTGAACCAGCCATCCTCAACTCATTTAACTGCTTCAAGGAATCACTTTAACTAACTGACATTTTTTTTTCCATTTTCTTCACCTTTCACCCTGGAAACCCAAACAAATGAGAATCCAATTCCTGTTAATGGGCATCAGAGTTTGCCAAGTTTTTATTAAAATGCACATACAAGTTCATGATATTTTATTAAACTCTTCAAGAAAGATATTAAATGTAGAGGATGTGATTAGGAGAGGTTGAAAAGCTCCCAACAAAGTTAAAAGATGAAGCCTTTGTTCTGACTTTGAGAATGTATCTCTATCGAAGTGAAACTATCTCTGTTTAATGCCAAGGTTGGAACTTTGATTGTGGCTCTCTTAATGCATGTGGATATCCCTAATGATAATACATTGACATACTTCATCTGGGTTCTTAGCCCCAAAACACCTGGCCCATAGATGTTGATTGATACCAATGGCAGCTATCACAGCTCTGAGGATGTGAGTCTTTAAAAGAAAATAAATAGACTTGTTTAGAAATAGATGGATGCACAATGGAGATAAGAATGGATGGAGGCCACATCTTAATGGAATGGAGATTAGCAGAGAACAGAGTGAAATGAAAAGCAATACACAGGGAATGGACTTCTATCCTTGAGGGTGAAGCCTGCGTATCAAGACTCCTCCTCAGTATGGTAGCCATGGACAGAAAATAGCTGAGCCCCTGAGCCTCAGATATGGCCACTACAAAGAGGGAGTAGCAAGCAGCGAAGGAGTTGTTGGAAGTGAAGGCATGTGGCTCCATCCAGTAGAGGAAGATCTCTTAATCTCTCTGGGCATTCAATTTCCTCTTACCTATAATTGGGACAGGACAAGATGGTCTCCCCAAACCCTTCCAGCTATTACATTCTTTATGGGATGACTTGAGTGCTGTCCCAGAGAGGAGAGCATCTGGAAGCAGCATTGGAGAAGGAGAAGACCCTAAACCCAGACTCTTGGTCCTGAAAGCAAGAGTTTGGAACAATGAATTGTGTAATTAGAATCTATTACCCTAAAAACTACAATCCCCAGCAAAACTATGATTCCCAGCATCCTACTCACTTCCTGTCATTATGTGCTGGAGTAGACAGGAGGATATAAATTGGATGTAGTTCCATCTCTCTGTCTTTCCTTCCTGTCGCGTCTTTGGTAGAATCGAGATTTTTGAGCAGGTAGAAAAAACTTAGTTGTGTGGTTCTATTTCGTCAGATAATAAACTTTATAAAAACAATACTCGAAGTATTGCACATTAATTTAATTCTTACCAAATGATTCTGGTTGGCTGTCTTACATTATATATACTTTATCCTAAATGCATGATTGTACCAGCCTCTTCATTCGCATTAGTGGAGGTCTTGTCATGTCTAAATTCTGCTTTTCCCAGGGAAGATTCTGGGTTGGAATATGAACCAAAGAGTAATTTATAAAAAGCCTTCTGGTCTATATAGGCCTAGAGCTTTAAGTTCTAGGACATTTGGTTTTATAAAGATATAATCAATGCCTCCAAGGATCTGATAATCTTTAGAAATCTCCCCATGAGCTCCCCTCCACATTAATGATGTCTCTTCTACTATTATTTGAAATCTCTAAAGTAATTATTACATTTATTTCCTTGCTTGGTGTCCTAGTATTCTCACCTCTAAGACAGCACTCAAGTCATCCTATAGAAAATGTTATAGCTAGAAGGGATTTTGGAGACTGGCTAGCAAGCCCCTATTTATATATGAGGAAAATAAATACCTACAGAGATTAATAGATCTTTCCAAGGTTACATAAAAAGTCAGTGACAGGGACAAGTATGTGACTCAGTGGACAGAGATTCAGGCTTAACAGAAGATCCTGGGTTCAAATATAACCTCAGACAAGTCCTAAATGTATGATTCTGCACAAATTACTTAACCCCAATTGCCTATCCTTTGCCTGCCTTGAAATCAATACTTAATAGCAATTATAAGAAGGAAGACAAGGGTTAAAAAAAGTCAGTGTCAGAGCTGAAACATGAGTCTAAATCTTCTGACCAATATGGAGGGCTCTCTTCCTTTGCCACTGTAAAAATAAATGTAAATGAATTGATTATTGATTATAAACTGATTAGATACTCTGCTTGTTGTGCTTACAAAGTATCTTCAGTTTATATAATTGAAGTAAAGCTCATAAGTGAACTTCTATTCAGGGCTGTTGTGAGGATTATTTAGGTATTAGTTTATATATAGTTAATGTGGACCTAGCAGGAAGGGCTGGAGAATTCCACATGGAATGGGGAAGCAGGAAGTTGCTTGCACTCTCTGAAAAGGACTCCATGGTGGGAGTTACAAGCAGTAACTGATTCCCTGGGATCCTGGAGTGTGGTGAAGGTTGGAAGCAGGGGACATCTATCCTGTACAACAGCACTGAGTAGGGAGTGATCTGCGATCTGGTGGACAGCTTGCAGGCTCCTCTCCCTACTGGGCTGCTTTGAATCATCAGTTCTGGAGGAGTTGGTTCCTGGCATCCTGAAAACATCTCTGGACTCTACTGTGAGGATTCCCACTCCAGTACTGTTATTCTCTGGGCCCTGCCTGGCTTAGGTCTTAATTTAGTGTAGTCAAGTACTTCCCCTATCCCTGTGGTTTGCCCTTAGCTTGTTAAGTGTAGAATCCCAATTCCCATCCTTTATCTTGTAGTCCCTGATTAAAAACTGTTATAAACCTTTGCCTTTTGCCTGCTGGTTCCATAGGCCCTTGCCTAGGTGGACTGAGTGACTGTTGGAGCCTAACTGCCATTTCCAGCAACTAAAACCTCCCAGTAGTTAAACTTGGTCTCCCTACCTTTTTGGGTCCTGTTCATCTGTCATTCCTGTCTCTCTCACCCCAGTGTGAACCCACAAATAGTAATAGTTAACGTCCCTGATAACCCTCCATTACAGGGCCAGGAGCAGGGATGCTAAGGAGAGTCTTGTTATATAAAAATAAACTTTTTTGTGAATATAAGGATAATAACTCTAAGGGATTCTAACTCCACCCAAATAAAACTCCCTGGTTCTGCAAGGAACCATTTTGCCTGTTTCCACAGGCTACACTGATCTTTTCTGATCTGACTAACCCAGATTTACACTATTCTACAATAAACTAACACTATTATCCTTATACAAAGTTATAAAAATAACAAAGACCATCTGGCTGAGCCTCAGCAAAATCCAAGTTAGGACTCTGAGCCTTAGCAGACTCAGAGTCCAAACCAAAGACCAGGTCTTCCTTTGGTCTTCTCAGATATAAAAACTTATGAAACTGAAATAGACAGTCACTAATGTTTCCCAGGTTGGAAAAGGAAAATCACTTAGCTCCTTCAGGTTTTTCCCTCCTTTCCTTCTACCTCAGACAAGAGAGAGAAAAGAAAATGTCACCTCCTCTCAGGAGAGAGAGAGAAAGAGAGAGAGAGAGAGAGAGAGAGTAACTGATCCCCTCAGAGTAACTGCCACACCCAGAGACCAGCTGTCACAGGAAAACTATTAAAACTGTCATCATTTGAAACTGACACTGTCTCAGATCTGTTTAAAACTCCAATTCTTTCTCAAGTCAACTCTACTTCTTATCTCTAAACGAATATAATAAGACTTAATTTCTAATATCATCCTTATACTACACTACTACACTTCTGGTTCTGCCCCTAATTATGCCAGTTTGGATAAGTTACTTAACATCTGACTCTTATTTTCTTCATCTAAAAAATAAAGATAGATATATTCCACTCCCTATCTCAATGGGCTGTTGTGAAAATGCCTTGCCAATTGTAAAGTAGGATATAAAACAAGTTGCTATGAATATTCCTGGGCTGATTGCACAGAGCCATCTCAACCTAGTGATACTATCACAATCTAACCACCTATCCTGTGTCCATATGTAAACAACAGTGTATCTGACCTTATCTAGATAGTTTCCTTATGTGTCTTGATCACTACACATTGGTTTACTTCTTTGCCTCTTTAACTCAATTCAATTCAACTCAACCAAATCTTACCAAGTACTTGTTTTTGTGCAAGGAACTTTTGCTAGACACGAGTAAAAATGAAACTATCCCTGTCCTCAAAGAACTTACAATCTACGCAGTGGGGGAGAAGAATACAATGCATGCAGATAAATAAATGCATAGTATATACAAAACAATTTTATGAAATAAAAATACTAATAACTAGAGAGACCAGGAAATATCTCATGAAGGAGATGGCATTTGAGTTGATTCTTAAAGGAAGATGAGCATTTCAAAACTCAAAAGTAAAGAGGAATTGTATTCTAGACAGGATGGACAGCCTGCACAAGAACATGGAGGTGTCAGATAGAATGTTGTGTGTAGGAAACAATAAGCAGAACAGTTTTATCAAAACAGAAAATGCATGAAAAATCATAAAGCTCAGGGATGGTAACTTCCATAGCCTGTAAACTCTCACACCACCTACAGTAGGACCATGCACATAATAAATGTGTAGTAAATATGTATTGATGATAGATTTTGGATCTGATAGTTCTGAGAGGGAAGCTGAGATCGACTTCTGTTGTTCCTTCTTATTTTCTTCTTAAGTTTCATGAAATAACTTTTTAATGAAAACACATGCACAAACAAGTGTTTTGATTGATATAATTTTCTCACTACATCCACTACTTGTCAGTTACATGCTTACAACAAATAAATATTACAATAAAAGAAATGAAAACAAATAAATTTTACAAAATAAATTTTACAACAAATAAATGAAAGTCAAGTCATGTTGAAAAAATGATCAAACTATTCATTCTGCTACATTAGCCCTACACAGTCAATTTAGCATTATCAATCAAGGTCCTAGAGATGGGAATAGCCAGCATTGTGCCTACTTGTCCAACTGACACAGGGACCCTCTTACAATTATAGTGCTTCTTTTTTCAGTTTTCTTGTTGTGTTCAGAAATTACCAATAAATGGAGTTGTGTTGAACCTCAGGAGAGACACAACCCCTGTCCATATAGCCAGAAAGACAAGAGAAGAATACTGTTATCTAGTTTTGGCTCAGAAAGAAGTAATGCCAGATATATCCACAAGGAACTCAGAGGGAGAAAAAAAGGTCTCATATATCAAAAAAAAATAACAGGGTACCCTATAAATCACAGCTCAGTTTTAAACTCCACTAAAACTTGTGGATACTATAGCAAAACTTTTTGTAGGAGCAAAGAACAAGGACAAAATATTTGCCCATTTTGAGAGATGACCAATGTAGATGTGGTACATGAATGTAATGGAAAAGTACTGTGTTGTAGGACATGATGAATATATGAAGATTAGTGATGCATGTCTGTAATACATGCTGCTGAAGGCTGAAATCATTCACTTGAGTTCAGGAGTTCTGAGCTACAATAGAGCTAAAGCCAATTAGTATCTACCCTAAGTCTAGCATCAATATGGCAAGCTCTCAGTAATAAAGGGCCACCATGTTTCCAAAGGAGAGGTGAACAGATTGGCCCAGGCTGAAAATGGAGCTGGTCAAAATTTCATGTCAATCAGTGAATTGAACCCATTAGTGATCACCCATCTTCCAACCTATGCAAGCCAGGAAAACATGATCACACAAAACAGAGGATGGTAGAGGAGAAGGGAGGGAATGAAGAAGGAAGGAAGGAAGGAAGGAAGGAAGGAAGGAAGGAAGGAAGGAAGGAAGGAAGGAAGGAAGGAAGGAAGGAAGGAAAGAAGGAA